>NW_016804196.1:1341634-1362573 GCF_001698545.2 Rhinopithecus bieti | reverse complement strand
AAAAAAAAAAAAAAAAAAAAAAAAAAAATTTATGCATATGTTTATTTTCAAAGGTAGAATTAGGATTCAACCGTTTCTAGGACTGTGGGTTAAATTTTAGGGCATGGGTTTCTGAGGAAGTTGATAAGACCCAGTGTATTTGGCATCAATAGATGATGTAAGTAGCCTACAGATAAATCTGGGGAGAGTTTAATAGCAAAGCATATTTTCCTAAGAAATTGTTCACTTTTTTAATGCTTATCTCACCAGTTTAAAATCAGGTAAAATTTTCTTGTCATTTAAAGTGATTTTTAAATGCAGCATCATCTTATCTTGGTGAAATATATTCTGAGGATTCAATTGTCGAAATAAGAACAACTAGGATTTTAAATCGCATGCTGCAGTTGGCATTGTTGTTCTCCCCTGTAGCTCTAAGGTTAGTTACATTGTCAGCTTCTCTTACTTGAACCAACCTTTGGAGTAATGCTCTCCTAAAAGCAAAACTTACCTCCAGGACCATAGGCATTAAGAATCAACAAAGCATCAAAAAACTATATGTGTGTTTCTTATTTTTATAGTGTTATGTCATTTCTCTTCTTTAATATGCTTCTTGTTTATCTGCTCCCTTTAATTCTTGTTCAAAATCTAATAAAGTTTGATCTCTTAACCACACAAAAGAACCCATGTAGAAATTAAAACAATTCAATGAGCAAAAGTATTTGACAGAAATTGATATAAACAAAACCAATTTTAATTAGGTACTTGAATCCATCACTCTTATTGTTATACAAAGTATATAAAAAATAAGTGAAAGCACATTTTATTGATTTTCCTTTTGTTTTTATTTTCTTAATATATTTTTTGGTTCTTGTTCTGGCTTCTTGTGTTGTTCTCTAAATGTATTCATTTTTTAATCTTTGTAAATTTCTAGCAAATGTCTCTTAAGCTTTGTAGTTTCCACTGAGTATACCCCTGCCTCACAAACACAAACACCATTTTATCCCCTTTATGATGTTAATACAGATTAACATAAAGTTTAGAAATGATGAAGTACATACTCATTGGCCCAAAGATAATGCAATACTTTTCTATTACCCATACTTCTTGAACTAAGAATATTTAACTAGTTTATTGTGCCCATGGGGCTTGTGCTGTATTATTAACCACAGCATCACAATTCAGTGTCACAGTTTTTGAAGACCACCTCCATTTCTTCAAATTTCTTACTGGGATTGATTTCCCTACGAGTCTTGTTTCATCAGATATGAGGGTTTTTGTTTGTTTGTTTGTTTGTTTAACTCGTCAAGGGTTTTATTCCTTTGGACATTTCGAATGAAGACGATATTCACTGAGGGCATTAGAGGGTCTTAAGTTGTAGGAAAATCTAACCAGTCGCCCTGTAGAATAATTAGCCTTCCATCTGGTTTGGCACTGAAAAGCATGAGCCCACATAGGGGAAGGGAAGAAACCTCGGGCACTTCAGGTATATTGTGATAATTATTTTTGCAGTTTGTATTTTTTCCAGTGCAAGGGAAAACAAAAATCTTTCTTTCATTTATGTATTGTCTAAAATTGTGTCATTATTCTTTCATTTGTGTATTGTCTAAAAGTGTATCATTATTGATGAGATAGGTGTGCCATATTTTATATTAATTGTTTTAATTGGTTGCACTAAAACTGGCTGGGAGAACTGAAGTATAGAGTTAAGGTGATGATTGTCTCTGATAAAACTCAAGTCATTGGATTAGTAGGCTAAGTCAGAAGTGCAAATGCTTAATCAGTAAAGAGGAAAAGTCTGGTAAAAAGGTCATAAACACTAGCATGAAACTCATAGATACTCTTATTCCAAAGGTTTTGAGCAGAAGTTACCTACTTCATACTGCCATTGGCCTGTTTGAAGATCTTGGTATTTCCTAGCAGATTTACTGGATCATCTTACTTACCTGTACAACTTCAGTTAAAGATCTTTGTTAAAATAGAGCTTTCTAGTACTGCTAAGATTCCTTCTATTTGTTCAAAAGTTCGGAGTGACTAGGTGAGTGAAGTTTCTGAAGAACAGCAAACCCTTGAATAATTCAAGAATAACTATTCCGGCCGGGAGCAATGGCTCATGCCTATAATCCCAGCACTTTGGGGTGCCAAGGCAGGCGGATCACCTGAGGTCAGGAGTTCAAGACCAGCCTGGCCAACGTGGTGAACCCCCATCTCTACTAAAATACAAAATTAGCAGGGCGTGGTGGCAGGTGCTTGTAATCCTAGCTACTCGGGAGGCCGAGGCAGAAAAATAGCTTGAACCTGGGAGGCAGAGGTTGCAGTGAGCCAAGATCATGCCATTGCACTCTAGCCTGGGGGACAAGAGCGAGACTTCATCTCAAAATAATAATCATAATCATAATACCTATTCCAGTTAACTATGTTCCCATTTGACTGGATAGAAAAGTTGCAATGTCCCAGGCAGGAAAGACAAAACTTCATGTATCTATGTGTATGTGTGTGTGTGTATGTGTCTGTGTGTGTGTGTGTGTATATATATGTATTTATTTATAGCTCTGTGGATGCTGTGACTTTTTTGAAAGGAAAGTGATTCAAACCATCCACAAAATATGCATACTATTTTTAGTACATATTTATAGTCCACAAAAAGAACCAATTGTATGAAATCTATTTGGAGATAGATGCTCAGAGATTCCTTAAGGGCAGGGTTCCTGTTCATCTCACTTTTATTATTTTCCCATAAGTGTATTAGTTACAGGGCTGGGCGCTGTGGCTCTCACCTGTAATCCCAGCACTTTGGGAGGCCGAGGTGGGTGGATCATTTGAGGTCAGGATTTCAAGACCAGCCTGGCCAATATGATAAAAACCTGCCTCCACTAAAAGCACAAAAATTAGCTGGGCGTGGTGGTGCGCACCTGTAATCCCAGCTGCTCAGGAGGCTGAGCCAGGAGAATTGCTTGAACCCGGGAGGCAGAGGTTGCAGTGAGCAGAGATCACACCGCTGCACTCCACTCCAGCCTGGGTGACAGAGCAAGACTCCCTTTCAAAAAAAAAAAAAATATATATATATATATATGCTACAGAGAAGGCAAGAATTACCCATCCTCTGCTATTCAAAAAATGTTTTCCCACCCATGTTTATTTAATATTACAGCCAATTTACCACTACTGTGATGGTTTCCTTCATGGAGGATTTTGGCTAGTAAATTTGAGAGGTTTTTCCTTTCTTTTTTTCTGGTGCTACCTAATAACCATTATGGTTGGTGCCAAGTCTTGTCTTCATGGATCTTATAGCTCAATTATTCCAGGGCTTTTCCTAAGAATTCACAAAGCCACGTTTTTATGCCCCAAACAGAAGATGTTAATTTCTCCATGGAAATGTTGATAAATTTTTTGTTATTATTGGTCTGTAAAAAGTCAAAGCAGACTGTTTAGTGTAGCAAACTACTGTAACATTTCTATAGTCTTTCTAAGGTATACATAATGTGTTTTAATAATATTTTCATAGTATCTGCTCTGCAGTATGCTACCTTGTATTGTACCTTTTATTGTGAGTCTTAATTTAACAACAGCAATTACTGAAGATAGAATAAAATACTTCACATTTGTTTTTCATTTTTAAAGAGTATCTGAGAAGGTTAAAAGACCTCTTTATTTCTATGCTATCTCAAATAATGCATCATTCTAAAAATGTATTGTCGTTACTATATATATTTACCCTATTAGTAATCTGACATGCCCTAGAATGAGCCACATTTGCCATTTGAACCTTTTGGCTTCCGTTTTGTTTTGGTTTTCGTTTTTGTTTTTTGGAACTTACAAGAGACTAGATATTGCATACCATCCTCGTATCCTTTTTTATTTTTAAGCTTAGACCCATGAACAAAAAATATCCAGGCAGGATATGGTGTAAGAACATCCCAAAAAACAGTCCATTGCCATTCCCAGAACACACATGAACTAAAAACCAGTATTCTCCTATACTGGGTAAATGTTATGAATTTGCTCCTTTAAGGGTGTTATACAACTGGATGGTCTTATGAGAAGAAGAATACAACACCAATTCATAAGAAGTTAGTCAACTAGTAGAAAACTGTTGGTGTTTTCCTTTACCAATAGATATTCACTCTATGTAGTAACATGAGATTTAATGATCCTTACACAAGATCTGAAGGTGGTGTGACTAATTTATTTGAGGTCTATAATTGCTCTGAGGCTGAGTCTCTGCCTTGGCCTGCTGTTGAACGTAGCCTAAATGTTTATACACATACGGAAAGAAAGATGTATGATTGTATTAGTTTCCTAGGGCTGTGGCAACAAACTACCACAAACAGAGGCTTAAGACAAAGACATTTATTCTCTCATGGTTCTAGGGTCTAGAAGTCCAAAATCGTGTTAGCCAAGCTGGTTCTTTCCAGTGGCTCTGACCGCGTATGCCACACCTGTCACCTGGCTTTCGGTGGTTGCTTTCAGTCCTTGGCATGCCTTGGCTTATAGCTGCATCACTGCAATATCCTCCCTCATTTGCACATGGCGTTCCCCTCTCTGCATCACTGCATATCCTCTCCTCTTTTTATAAGGAGTCAGTTATCAGATTTAGGGTGCACCCAAATCCAGTATAACCTCAACTTAACTAATTACATATGCAATGACCCTATTTCCAAATAAGGTGACATCCTGAAGTTCTGGGTGGACATGAATTTTGGAGGGACACTGTTCAACCTACAACAATGACCACCATGAACTATCAATGACCCCGCTATAATTAAACTACCTGTGTTTACAAATTCTTTTGTCCATAGAGGTACTGGGACCATAGCTTATTCTTTGATAATTTCTTGATTCGTAAATAGTGTAGGCATTTAGAAGTCTAGTTTTACTTTAGATATGTGTGAGATAATTTATAAGAGCTTCTAAAATAATCTCTCTGCAATATGCTTTATCTGAAAGTTCCATTTGTAATGTAGCTTCTATCTATTAAATCTATAGAAATTATGTCATGGTAGAGAAATAAGTATTTGTCTAAAAGGATCCTGAAAAAAGTTACAGATTGAGATTTGGAAAAGAACTTAACAATTGGTAGAAATTTCTATTACTTGAGCAGCTTTAGTAAATAAAGCAAATAAAGTCCATTTGACCTCAAGCGTTTTAAAGCTGATAATTTACCATCAAGCTCAACTTTTTCTTAGTCCCACCCCCCCCACCCACGCTGCTCCGCCACCCAACACACACACACACAATGTGCCACAGCCAGTCATTTTTACTTCAGGACACAGTTTCTCTCTTTCACCTTCTCTCTCTTTTTATGCTTTAATTACAAGTCAATTAGTCTTCCTTCTTATTTTTCAAGTATCTTTAAAACTTTGCTCTGATGGGGAGTCCTAGTGGGCTTAATGGTAGATATTTTCAGTCATGCAGTTAATAAATCTGTAATGTCCATTTATACTTTATTATTGGGAGTAAAGAAAGAATAGGATGTATTGGAAGACTAATGCCTTCCTCCTGGTGACAACTTTGGCAGACTTTGTCAGGTTGTCCTTTTGCTTTTTACCCAGAATTGAACTTTGATTCTTCCACTGGCTCTTCTGTTTGCAATATGTACACAGCTCCTTTATGGAGGGAAGCTTTTGGTTCTTTGATCAAAAAGGACTTAGTTTGTATTGATTTCCAGTCCGTTAACTTTTTAAGGCTCTCAGGAAACATCTACCACCTATCAGATATTTTCTGATTGGTAATTGCACATTTCAATTTTTAACTGTCTCTTAATTCAAATTTGAGCCCATTTATAAAGAGTTAGTGTCCCTTTATTTTAGCTCTTGGTCTATTCCAAAATACTGTTTGAAAGTTCCCTAAACTTTATTTGAATTTTTACTTAGTTTATAATTTGAATCTTTGTCCAATTTCCTTTAAAAAAGGAGGCTTCTGAAATTTTTTAATGTTTCAAGTTATTACTTTTCTTGCCTTCTCATGGCAATTATTTTTACACACCTGCGTCATTTAAATATTTTTTCTCGGCTTTTGAATAGTTTTTCGCACCTGAGGGAAAGACAATTACATAAAGTGGTTTAGGTTTGTGTCCATGTGTGCTCAATGATTAGCTCCTACTTTTAAGTGAGAATATGCAGTATTTCGTTGTCTGTTCCTCTTAATTTGCTTAGGATTATGGCCTCCAGCTTTATTTATTTCACTGCAAAGGATATGATTTCATTCTTTTTTATGGCTGCATACTGTTTCATGGTGTATATGTACCACATTTTCTTTATCTAGTCCACTGTTGATGGCCATTTAGGTCAATTCTATGTGTTTGCTATTGTGAATAGTGTGGCGATGAAAATATAAGTGCATTTTTGTTATAATTATCTGTTTTCCTTTGGTTATATGCCAAGGATTGGGATTCCTGGGTTGAATGATAGCTGTGTTTTTGAGAAATCTCAAAACTGCTTTCCACGTGGCTAAACTAATTTACATTCCCACCAACAGTGTATAAGCATTTTTTTCTCTCCCAAGCCTTGTCAGCCTCTGTTGTTTTATTGACATTTCAATCATGGCCATTCTGACTGATATGAGATTGTGTCTCATTGTGGTTTTGATTTGCATTTCTCTGATGATTAGTGATGATGTGCATTTTTCATGTGTGTTGCCAGCCTTCATGTCTTTTGAGAATTGTCTGTTTATGTCCTTTGCCCATTTTTTTTTTTCAGTGGAATTATTTGATTTTAGCTTGTTGATTTGTTTAAGTTCTTTACAGATTCTGGATATTAGACCTTTGTCAGATGCATAATTTGTGAATGTTTTCTCCCATTCTGTGGTTTTCGGTTTGTTGATAGTTTCTTTTGCTGTGTAGAAGCTTTTTAGTTTAACTAGACACCACTTGTCAAGTATTGTTTTTGTTGCAGTTGTTTTTGGGGACTTAAATATTATTTGCCAAGACTGATGTCAAATTTCCCAGGTTTCCTAGGTTTTCTTTTCGGATTTTTATAGTTTGAGGTCTTACATTTAAATCTTTAATCCATCTTGAGTTAATTTTTGTATATGGCAAAATGTAGGAGTCAGTCTCATTCTTCTGCATATGAATGGCCAGTTATCCCAGCACCATTCATTGAATAGGGAGTCCTTTCCTCATTGCTTGTTTTCATTGGTCTTGTTGGAGAGCAGATGGTTGAAGGTTTGTGGTTTTATTTCTGAGTTTTCTGTTCCATTGGTCTGTCTGCCTCATTCTCCCTTGCTGTACTCCAATATATAGACAAAGAGATCATTTAAAAAGCGCAAATCTTGTTATACCATTTCTTACACACTCTGCTCATAAAATTTTTTAAAAATTACCACTATAAGCTGATGACAATGTCAGTGATAAAATACTCTTCTCCCCAAAAGTATTGTGTTGATCTTATTTCTAAACAATTACAACAATTACTGTTGAGTTTTAATATATTTCTAAGCTTCAAATTAGCACAATTTTGTTACTTATTCTTTAATAGACATTGTATTCTACATGTAAGTCAAGTGGGAAAATTCCCCAGAGGTACTAGTTTGCCCCTATATACATGGACTCC
Organism: Rhinopithecus bieti; assembly: GCF_001698545.2. Taxonomy (NCBI): domain Eukaryota; kingdom Metazoa; phylum Chordata; class Mammalia; order Primates; family Cercopithecidae; genus Rhinopithecus; species Rhinopithecus bieti. Next base: position 1,355,047 of record NW_016804196.1, on the reverse strand, counting down.
CCTGCTTGGATCTCTTTCAAGAATGAGTTTGTAACAGTTTGGATTTCTTCATGCTATCTTGTGTGCAATTTCTGTTTCTACCGTCTGTGGTACTACACTATCCTGCATTTCAACAGTAGATGCGAGATAAACTCACAGAATGGCAATTATAGAGATGAAACGATGTGGCTTTACTTTAATTCTGTCATACTGTGTGACCACTTGGAGTTGTATTTGTTTATTTATTATTTATTTATTTTATTTTATTATACTTTAAGTTCTAGGGTAGCATGTGCACAACGAGCCAGGTTTAGTTTACGCTACCATATGTAGTACATGTGCCTTGTTGGCTGTGCTGCACCCGACTCTAACTCGCTCATTTACATTAGGTATATCTCCTAATGCCTACCCCTCCCCCTTTTTACCCCCTCCCACAATAAGGAACCGGTGTGCTGATGGCTCCCCTTCCTGGTGTCCAAGGTGATGTCATTTGTTCACTTTCCCCCTATGGAGTGAGAACACTGCCGGTGTTGTGGTTTCTGTTCTTGCGATTAGGTTGTCATGAGAATGATGGTTATCTAGCTGCCATCCATGGTCCCTACAAAGGACATGAACTCATCCTTTTTTATGGCACGGCTAGTATTTCCATGGTGTATATGTGCCACATTTTCTTAATCCAGTCTGTCACTGATGGACATTTGGGTTGATTCCAAGCTCTTTGCCTATTCGTTGAATAGTGCCACAACTAAACATACATGTGCCCATGTGTCTTTATTAGCAGCATGACTTATAAATCCTTCGGGAGTATATCCCCGAGTAATGGGATGGCCGCTGCGCGTCAAATTAGGTATTTCTAGTTCTAGCATCCTTGGAAGCGAATCGCCATTACTGTTTCTCCACAATGGGGTTTGAACTCGTTTACAGTCCACCCGACAGTGTAAAAGTGGTTCCTAATTTCGTGCCACATCCTCTCCAGGCACCTGTTGGTTTCCCTGGATGTTTTTAACCATTTCTTGTTTTTGTTTAGGTTCTGTCAACAGACCAGATGGCTGCTAGATGTGCTGCGTATATATTCTGAGCGGCTCTGTTCTGGTCCAGTGTGTTGCGTCTATATCTTCTGTTTTGGTACCAGTACCATGCTGTTATTGCGCTTACTGCTTAGCCTTGTGAGTGTATAGTTTGAAGAGCTCAGGTAGGTGCTGGAATGACCTCCAGCTTTTGTTCTTTTGGCTTAGGATTGTCTTGGCAATGCGGGTCTTCTTGAGTTCATATGAACTTTAGAAGCAGTTTTCTCCAATTCGCTGAAGAAAGTCATTGGTAGCTTAATGGGCGATGGCATTGAATCTATAAATTACCGTTGGCATAGTATGGGCCCATTTTCCATGATATTGATTCTCTCCTATCCATGAGCCATGGTATGTGTTCTTCCACTTTGTTTGGTGTCCTCTTTTTATTTCACGTAAGCAGTGGTTTGTAGTTCTCATGGAAAAAAAAAGAGGCATTTATGATCCCCTTGTAAGGTTGGAATTCCTAGGTCATTTTATTTTCCTTGACAAAAGCTATTGTGAATGGGCAGTTCATTCATGATTTGGCTCCTCTGTCTGTTTTCACTAGCGTGCTATAAGAATTGCCTTGTGGATTTTGCACACTGATTTTGGTATCCTGAGACTTTGCTGAAGTTGCTTATCAGCTTTAACGGAGATTTGGCGGTCTCGAGACAATGGGATTTTCTAAATATATACAATCATGTCATCTACAAACAGGAACAATTTGCCTTCTTCTTTTCCTAACTGAATACCCTTTATTTCTTTCTCTTGCCTGATTGCCCTAGCCAGAACTTCCACCACAGTATTAGGGTGGGAGTTACCAGATTTTCCAGGTGTTGTGTGTCTCAGTTTCCCTTGGCTAGGAAAAGGAATTCCCTTCCCCCTTGCTCTTCCCAGGTGAGACTATACCTCACCCTGCTTCAGCTCTTGGTGTTTGAGCTGCACCCACTGACCAGCACTGACTGACATGCGCCAGTGAGATGAACCCGGTACTAACTCAGTTGAAAATGCAGAAGTCACCTGTCTTCTGTGTCACTCATGCTGGGAGCTGGAGGCTGGAGCTGTTCCTATTTGGCCATCTGGGGCGCGCCCCCCCCATCCTTCCCCCTTCCCTTTTTTTTGAGACGGAGTCTCACTCTGTCACCCAGGCTGGAGTGCAGCAGTGGGATCTCGGCTCACTGCAAGCTCTGCCTCCCGGGTTTGCGCCATTCTCCTGCCGCAGCCTCCTGAGTAGCTGGGACTACAGGCGCCCGCCACCATGCTCTACTAATTTTTCGTTGTAGTTTTAATAGAGATGTGGTTTCAACTTGTTAGCCAGGATGGTCTCAATCTCCTGACCTCATGATCCACCCGCCTTGGCCTCCCAAAGTTCTGGGATTACAGGCATGAGCTCCCGCACCCGGCCGGGAGTTTTTTTGTTTTGTTTTGTTTGTTTGTTTGTTTGTTTTTAAAGATCTACCTTGTGTTAAATACATTAGGTATGCCAATAGACATGGAAATTATTATCATTCTCAGTGAAGAATCTACTAGTTATTACCTAGAGATTCTAGACTTTGGCTTGATACCTTGACAGGATGTGACTTTTTGGTTGTCTTCCTTATTGAGAAGGTGCTAGAGTGAAAGTGACAAAAGCATATGTTCACCAGATGCTTGGCTAATCAAATATATTCAGCTTTCTGCATTGTAGACACATGGTAAGACTGCACCTTCCCACCCTCTTTAAAGCTAGATATGGCAGTGTGATTTGCTTTAGCCAGCAAATGTGAGCAAAGGTGATGTACATCATTTTCAGGTGGAAGCTGAAAGCATCAGTGCTTCCTGCTACAATGTCTTGCAACTTCTGCAGTGGATGTTCATGCATGCACCAAGGTGCAGTGGCTGTTAGCCTGAGGCACCGAGTTCCATGGTGTTGGAACACCATCCCCGAGCACCGACCTCTTTTGCATATGTAGTATGAGCAAAAGCAAACTGTTAAGCTACTAATTTATTTTACCCTTGTTCATGCTACACAACCTAGCCTAACCTTCTTGATATCTATCAATTGACATTTACCTTTGAAATTGCTGAGGCATCAAACCAATCTGAATCCTACTGCTTTGTAAGTAACCCCTTGTTCTTCTACCATCTTGAGGTTGTGACGATTTTTCTCTTCCTTTGAATTGTGAAATTTAACCTACATGCATGTGTGTTTGTTTGAGAGAGAGAAAGTGTGTCATTGTGTCTAGGTCTAAATTTTCTTTCTTTTTCTTTTTTGTTTATCTTCCTTAATAAATGGGTATGGCGTGTCTGAAGACATACTTTCCATCTGCCCAGAAACTTAGGTTTCTGTTATTTCCATGAATGTTCTGTCCCTTACTATTCTTTCCTTCTGGAAGTCTTACAGACATTTCTATATCTATATTTTTGGGAATGTGTTCTAAAAGAATAGTTTGGCAGAATTTTTATTTCACTAGACTTAAATGTTTTGGGTTTTCTAAATAGGAATTAAGACTTTTCAAATTATTTCTTTGTTTTTAATTTTTAAAATGCTAATAGTTTTATAAGTATATATTGATATGTATATATAGGTTGGTTATATATATATATATATATAATGTGTATGTGTGTCGTTTCTTGACTCTCCCTGAAGGTATTAATTATCTAATGTTACACATCTTCATTTGCTTCACATCTCAGTTTTGTTTTGTTAGTTTCATTCCATTTGTTCTTTTTTTAGCTTGTAAATTTCTCTCCTAGTGTCATCTTTTTCTCAATGTTTGGTTTCTGCAATTTTTGCAAACAAAAGTAGCATATGCCCTCTTATCTTGGGATTGTTCCTGGGTCTCTGTTTTCATAATCATTTGTTTTGGATGTCAGTTTGTGATTCCCTTAGCTCTGTTGTTGATATGTCACCTGTTTTTTTACTTCCATATTTTCCCTAAATTCCTTAAAATTGCCATCAAGCACGGATACTTGCCTGATAGAGTTTTAAATATGTAATTATTTTGTAATTTCAGTGGAGTATCGGGGGGAGACAAAAACACTGCATATGCAATCAGCAAGCCAAATAAGATGTATATTCCCCTTTTTCACTTTAAAAGTGAAAAAAATAATAATGTCATATTCCATGTAGCGGTAAGATGTATTCATTTTTATGTTTATTTCTTTCACCCTCAGCTTAATTTATTATCTTACATGTGTCAGAAAATATTGTGATAACTTGGTTTTCCCTAGTCCCCAGCAGCTATCTAGTTGTCTGTTACCTACTCATTTGTGATGCCTTATCAGGGATTAAATGCTCGTGCCAAGTAGGGTCTTTTTTTTTTTTTTTTTTTTTTGAGACGGAGTCCCGCTCTGTCCACAGGCTGGAGTGCAGTGGCGCGATCTCGGCTCACTGCAAGCTCCGCCTCCTGGGTTCACGCCATTCTCCTGCCTCAGCCTCCCGGGTAGCTGGGACTACAGGCGCCTGCCACCGCGCCCGGCTAATCTTTTGTATTTTAGTAGAGACGGGGTTTCACCGTGGTCTCGATCTCCTGACCTTGTGATCCGCCCGCCTCGGCCTCCCAAAGTGCTGGGATTACAGGCGTGAGCCACCGCGCCCGGCCTAGTAGGGTCTTTTATGGCATCAATAATCCAACAAATAACTAAAAATTATTAAAGGCTTACTATATGCCACTACTGTGCTACTCATTTTCTCTTCGTTCTACTGGCCAGTATGTCCATTCTTGCTCTTGTAGCACACTTTTACTTATTATTAATTATTTTAAACAGCCACATTACTACTGCGTTTTCTTCTTCATCCATATTATATATGACTCTTTCCTCAGTAGAGATTTATACATATATTTTTGTGTATTATTCTGTTTTGAGTGATTTATTTGAAGCTTTTTGCATCACAATTTAGATTTATTCTGAAAGGCTTCCAAGTCCTGACTTGTAGATTTTTAACTTTGCTTACAGATGTGGGAAAACATATGATTGGTATCCTTTTTCTTGCTTTCTTCCTTTTATTGTATTTTTTGGTGTTTGGGGTTGGTGTAACTTCATTGATTTTAATTATGTATGCTATTTTCTCCCTACTCCATCTGGCAGATCTGAACTGTAAAATTGAAACCAGAAGGTTGCAAATCTCAGTCAGTTCATGAAACTTAATTGTCAATGTTAGCTTTGTGACCAACCATTGTTATATGTGTTTTGTTATGGGGCCTCAAGAAGGCTTCAGAAACTTTGGCACAGCCCTTAGTCACAGTCAATCAATTATTCCACTTTGCAGGTGCTTGATTTTCTAGCATACAGCAATTGCACAGTGGGTTTGGAAGATGGGCAAACATGCCCATGAATATTTGGACATTTATTTTTCTTTTACTGTCACAGGCACATCTGTTAGATGGGAGTTTTGTTATATACCTCTCAAAGATTGCTCAAATACATTTGGAATTGTGTTACACATGACTTATGGAGAAGCCATTAGCAGATATAAACATCCCCTTTGTTTTACACAGTAGACTTATTCTAATAATATCCTATCAATTTAATTATCTGAAACACTGAAAATTATATTTTAACTTTATGCTAAAATTGATCTGATGTTTGCTATATTCTGAAGACCTTTTCTTATTTAAAAGTGCTATTTTAAGTCGTATCAGGGATAAATACATTTTGAATAAAGTAGGCAAGAGAACTACATGCTTCACACCAGGACTTTGTCTTCATTACTAGATAAACCTTGGCTAGATAAATTATGTCCAAAAGCATGATACCTCTGCATTCTCATGCTAATATTAGGTAATTGACTCATAATTTTGATGAGATTGATAGGTAATGTTCCTTTCACCTTTCTGAAGGATGGAAATCTGTGGGCTGTATTACAGCTTTGCAGGGAAAAAACTGGCTTCTTCCATGTATGATTCATAGAGAAAATGACCTTCTTAAAGGTACATTTGTTGGTGAATGAATGAGTAAAAGGATTCATTCCTTCTACATTTTCATACTTAACAATGGGCAATGCACAGATTGGACCTCATTTCTGTTGACAACCCATGGAACAGGCAAGATTATTCCTTGACTCTAACTAGCTGTCTTTGAGTTAGTAGTTGTTACTCACAGGGATCTGGGCTGTCAGGAAAACACAGTTCTGTCCTTGCATTCCTTCTAAGCCAGAAAATCCTAGAAAATTTGTGTTTTATTGTAGTGACCAGAGCGCTAAAATCAAAATTGTTTGAGAGGTAAAAACCATTTCATGGAGACGCAGAATAGCATGGCTGTTCAAAGCATGGATCTGCAACTAGACGACTAGTGTTAGAGTCCAGCTCTGCCACTTCCTGACTGTGTGGTCTTGGGACATTGCTTAATCTTTCATTGCTTCAATTCCATCATCTGAGACAAAGGTTTCAAACACTAGTTTCCTCACAGCATAACTGAGAAAACTAAATGACCACTAGACACTAGATACTCTAGAATAGTATCTAGAATACAGACTCTATGGTTTTAATACAATCATTGTCTTTAGACTGGTTTTAATACAATCATTGACTCAAGGTATAACTTTTAAACTTGTCTGCCATGTTCAGCCTCTGCTTTGATTTGAATCCATGCTTTTCAACTTTCTGAGAGCCATCCTTTTAGGAGCCTGAATGATCAGATGCTGCAGAGAGAGCCTTGTTTGTGTCTAGTGAACCAGAAAAATTGCTCCCTGCAAAATCTGTAACTGATAGCCTTTCTAGTCAACCACTGTTGGATATATGAAAATGGAAGTTATAGACAGTTGGGATTGGAGCAGGCATGCCTAAGGAATGAGTTAGTCAAAGCGGAAAAGCTAGGATGTGAAGTATGAGAAAGAACATAGAGGGGAGAGGAGGCTGAAGGAGACTAAGAGGAGGCTTGAATGGCTTGTTTCCTAAAAGATCCAGGGCCTCTAGTGGCTCGCGTTTCCTAAAAGAGTGTTGTAATCTTAAGTCTTTTTTGTTTGTTTTAGCCAGCTTATATCAGTTCTGTTGCTTGTAACCAATTGCTGTCACCCTCTTTTAGACAAAATATTTATGCAAAAATTACTAACAATCCAAGTCTAAGACATTCTTTTTTTTCATTTCAATTTTGTATCAAGCAAGTCATATTAGTGATGGTTCAATGCATTTTTTCATTACATACCAACCTACTATTTTTATTGTGATGTTACACACAATAGTTATTTTTATAACACACATATTTATTAATGAAGTGAGGCTAAACCATTCTAGAAATATCATTCTGACTGAGATGCAGCTGCTCACTTATCAGCATGTGCAACACTGCAAAACTATCTGATGAAAGAAATTAATATTTATTGAACTCTTACTATATCTGAGCAATGCTCTATTTGCTTTATTTATGTTGTCTTATTTTATTTTCACAGCAGTGCTGTCAAGTAAGTATTATTAATAGAGGATGGATTGGAAGCCCAGAGAGGTTAAATAATTGGCCTGAAGTCATATAGCTAAAATATGTAAGACTAGGTCTATTTGACACTATTCTCTTTTTAAAATACCTTGCAGTCAATCAATCATTCACTGATATTTACTGAACACTTATTATGTATCAAGAAGAGTGGTACTATGAGGATTGGACCAGTAGGGTCCAGGAAATTGTAAGTCATATTAAGAATTTTATCCAAATGTTGTCAGTCCCTCAAATATGCAAGAGAGAATATATATATTTATGTAGTTTTTAAAATTCTTTTTTGCAAAATTATTAAGGTCTAAATAACTGGAAAGTCTAATGATAATTATAAATGTAAGCAACTGAAGATGCCTAAGAGTAATACTTAAATGTCAGTTTTATGACCATGAAGCAATGTTTAAAATTGTAGCATAATAAATTCAGGTTGGCACTCAGGATTTGCAGCTTTCTGTTAATAGAAGGTCCCTGTGATTAGGCAGAAAAGAGTAAGCTGCATGGCAAATTGAACAAATTGATAATGGTGAAAGATTCTGGAGCCTTATTATTAATCAGTTAGAAGTTGACTTATTTCTTTACCAAACACATAAAAATAAGATGAAAATAAAATGGATCATATAGCTTTTAGAGTATATTTATAATATTAATAATGCAGAGTTGCTACTTTCTTTTTAAAGTGCATGTTTCTGAATTAAATCTAATTAATTATTCACTCGTGATGGTCACTACCTTCTCTGACAGTTCTTTGGTTAGATACACTCACTGATGCAAAAGTATTCCTCCTTCTTTGCAGTAATGCCCCTAATCAATCTAATTTAGAGCCATAATTGTATCTAATTGAAATGGCCCCATATTGCCTTGGATTATTATTTCAAAAATAAACAGCTTATTTTCACACGATGACATACACGTACGTACACCAGGAGTGTGCACACACACACACATTTGCTATGTCCTTTGCTTGGTGATGGGTCAGTGCATTTTCTTTCCATATCCCAGTCAAACAGATCTGAAATTCTACCCTAAGGACTGCTTTACAGAACTGCATGCATGTTTTATGTAATTCTTCCACATAGAGCTCACTATTATTCAAAACACAAATTTTACAAAAATTATAGTTATAATTCTTGAGTTTTACGATATTGCAACAAAGGAATCATTTTTATTTCAGTGGATGTCAATAAAAACTGGAGCAACTGAAACATTACAACATGCAATTCTTTATGAAAATTGACACTGAGAGTAGACCAGAAAACCCAACCAAGTAGAAAGTACTTGTGAACTAAGTATTCAAACAGGTGGGGTTATAAAATCTGTTTTAAATTCACCATGGGAAATTCTCAACTCTCTTTTATCTGAGTGTCAAATAGGCCCTCAGTGATTAAAGTAAAACTCAACACTGATCCCTTTTAACCATGAAATACACAAGTAATTAACACTACACTTCAGTTTCACACTAATGCCTGAAATTCAGGTCTTGGAAACTGCACTAAATGCTGGAGGATCAAAGTTTGATTTTAACTTTAATTATATTTGAGCCTGATAGCCCAAGCACTGGTAATTGATATGAAAGCCAACTTCATTACAAAGGCAGCAACCAGAGAATTCTTAACGTATATAGCATTGGAAAAGAGGTTTCCTTGGCTTTATTTAGCAATGCAATTTTGGTCATTACTTTAAAGAAATAAAAGAACTGCATTTCCATCACTAGATTTTTGCTTGCGTTGGCCGATGCTGACTAGACACTCAGGGAGTTAAGTTGGGTCCTTGGAGTCACCTTTGTATTCAACAGGTCATAGAACTGCCTGTGCCATGCCAGGGGGAGATGCTGCCATTCTCTCAGTTTCTGTGAATCTTTTGTGTTGCTTGTACTTTCGGCCACTGGACCAGGATAGGAACCCAGAAACGCCTGCTTCTTCAGCAGCACCAACTCGATTTCTTCTTATGAGATTACCTTACATTACTAATCTCCAATAATATGGTTATTATGTGGCAAATATGTATTTGTGTAAGTATATGTTATCAGATTGTCATATATATATATAAACATATATAAACATTTATTTAAACTTATTTAAATTCATAAAATAAACCAGTTTATTTTAAACTTATTTAAATATGTATATGTATATATAGTCTGCTTATCTATCTGTCTATCTATCTATCTATCTATCTATCTATCTATCTATCTATCATCTTAATCTGGTGGGTGCAGTGGCTCACGGTGGTAACCCCAGCACTTTGGGAGGCTGAGGCAGGCAGATCACCTGAGGTCAGGAGTTTGAGACCAGTTGGTGAACACAGTAAAACTCACTCTCTACTAAAAAAGACAAAAAAAAAAAAAATTAGCCAAGCATGGTGGCACACACCTGTAATCCCAGCTACTTGGGAGGCTGAGGCACAAGAATCCCTTGAACCTGAGAGGTGGGGGTTACAGTGAGCTGAGATCTTGCCACTGTATTCCAGCCTGGGGACACAGCAAGACTCTGTCTTAAAAGTAAATAAATAAAGATATACTTACACAAATTATATACGGTAGTTCCCCCTTATTAGTGGAAGTTATGTGTCAAGCCCCTCAGTGGATGCCTGAATCCTCAGTCTCGAACCCCATATATACTATGTGTTTTCCTATACATGCATACCTGTGATAAAATTTAATTTGTAAATTAGGCATAGTAAGAGATCAGCAACAGCAACTAAGAATAAAATATAACAATTACACCAATATATTATAATGAAGGCTATGTGAATGTGGGCTCTCTCAAAACATCTTATTGTACTTTATTCACTGTTTTTCACCTGTTTTATTCTTATTGTACTGTATTCATCAATTTTCACCTGTTTTATTCTTATTGTACTATAGTCACCTATTTTCTGATCCTGGTTGACTACAGGTAACCGAAACCTTGGAAAGCAAAACCATGGTTATGGAAGAGCCTGTTGTACACTTTGCATTGTTAATATGTTTAATAGTCAGCAACAACTAAAAGCGTCACCATTTAAATAGTCACTTTTTCTGTAATGATCCACAGAATTTCACATATGCTGTGGCACTTATATTTATCAGAGCTTTATGAGAAAGTGGAACTTAGTTGACAATCAAGGAATGGCTTTACATTTCAACTGTGGGTTTACAATTAATTGCCAAAACTGTGTCCTAATTTGCAGCTTGATGTTCTCTCCCTGTAACTTCTGCTTATGTTAGACTCAATGAATTAAACCGCAATTTCTGCTTATTTTCCTGTCTCTTGAATGTGACCGTTCTGTGTAGGACAATTAAAAAATCAAACTTGGAAAATAAATGACAATTGGCCTCTGAAATTCTATGGTTCTTTGGCATATTCAGAAATTGAAAAGGCAAAGGAGAGTGCATTGTTAACAAGAATTTGAAAAGCTGTTATTTTTTAAAAGTAGATGAGAAAATGTGCATTGATCAGTTTTGTGTATTACCATGCAAAGAGGCAAGAAATGAAGACAGCAGTAATGGTTTCCTATTGAACCATCTCGCATTTCCATGTGTTAGACATTTCTTAAGTAAATCAGCATGTTTTTGCTGCTCTATGACAGCCATAAATCTTGGGTAATCATCCTGTGAATGGGTCAGTGCATTAGCTCTGTAACTTCAATTAGCTGTACTACTATCAAGCTCTGAGAAATCTACTGTAACACAGTTTAACCATTAGATTAAAAATGGCCATAAATATTAAGTGTTGTTGTAAATGAAGCCAACTTTAGGCTATGTCATCTGAACTTCAAAGCTTTATTAAAGTTTAAATATTTAATGTTGAAATGGCTAGCATATGCCATAACTACCATATGCGGCATTTCTGTGTGTGTGTGTGTGTGTGTGTGTATGTGTGTGTGTGTGTGTGTGTGTGTTTTGCTCTAATGTAAGAACAGAAAAAGATCATGTTTCAGAATGTGGAGAACAGGGCAATATGGCAAACTAGATAACCTGACGTTACCTTTTGGAAAAACAGAGAACAAAAACTTAAAGTGCTGAATAAAATATCACCATCTTCCTTTCTTAATACTTTGCTGAATTTGGAGTAAAAAACATAGGGAACATCTGAAACTCAGGGTTATAACAACGGTTTACTGTGGCTGCCCTTGGGGGCAGAGAGGGATTGCCAGTCTTGATAATTGAGGAGGGTGGGCTTCATGCCCATATGAATAGCACAGATAGGGTCTCTGTTCCATTCAGGGTGGTAAGTTGTAATTGATATCTGCAGACATAAAATCAGGACCTTAAAAGGCTACCATCAGTAAAAAGATGGGCCAGTCAAAATTGAACTGAAATACCTTGTTTCTGTTCTGAGCGGGTAACAAAAACGTCTCCCTTAAGATCTCATAGCCACAGACCTTCCCACCATCACACAGGGTTATATTCAAATCTATGTGGTCCATGTGTGACATGGGCTTACAAAATAATATAAAATATGGTCCTAATCTATGAATAATCCTGGGACACCTAACATAAATAAAGATGAAATTGGTCTGGAGAGACTCAGCCTCAATTTTTGAAGATGAGCTTACAATTAAAATTTCAAAATAAAGAAAAGACTCACCTTGTCCAAGGGTTAAGAGACCCAAGAGGACCTACAGATAAAAGAACTAGAATTTCTGACTAAATCTGTTGTTCTTAATAACACTCTTTCCATTTGGAGCAGGAAAATTTTTTTTTTGTGCAGGATTAACTTGTGTGTTGCAGAGTGTTTAGTGTTCCTGCTCCACTCTGGCACTAAAGGCCAATAACAACCCACCCCACCCTCACCCCCAGATCCTGTGCCAGTCAAAAGTGCACAGTTCTAAACAGCCTCTGAGGAGAAGAGCCACCACTGTTTATGAACTGTGCTCTGAACATGAGCTAGAAAATAAAATAAGTATGTTTTATATTAATAATCTGAAAGAATGTGTTGAAAATGTGAGAAAAACACAATGATAAAAGTCAATTTTAAAGGACTGAATGGAACCTCTAAAATTAAAATATAAAAACTGAAATTAAAAACCTAGTGAACAGACTGAACATCAACATATACACATTTGATGAGAGACATGGTGAATCAAAACACTGATGTTATATAATTAGAATTCAGCATAAAGAATAAAAAGTTAGGAAATACATTAAAAGGAATGAGAAAAAAAAAGAAGGTTCAATTTATATCCAAAAGAAATTTCAGAGAAAAAATATAATTCAGGAAGGCTAATACCCAAAGACATGATGATCAAAACATAGAGATTTAATGAAATATGTAAATTCTTCTTTTTAGCTATTATAACATCCCTAACATAATACAAATAAATTTGTATCTAATCACATCATGGTGAAATGCAGAACACCAAAGACAAAGAGAAGATTAGAAAACAAGACAGAAATGCCAGATTATCTACAATAGAAAGACAACATCAACTGAGAACAGTCTTCTCCAAGGCAACTGTAGAAGCCAGAAGATAATAACAATTTCAGGAAATACGGGGATAAATGAATTCATGTAGGTGAAACACTTAGAACTGTACCTGGCACATTGTGTGTATTACACAAGTGTTTGCTATGGTCCTCACTAACCTGGTTTGGGTTGCATGAATAAATTATGAAAGGTAGATAAGGTATGAAACTGAAATGTGATGAAAGGTATAAACATGAAAATACTCCACCTTCATAATTTTAAATGGCTACTAGAAATCATCAATTGTATTGTTTTCTGAGGAATAATACACTCATTAATAGCTTAAACATTGAACATTAACCTTAGATTTAGAGCTTCAGTTTAGTTCTCCACTCCACTATTTTTGTTCAACCTTGGGAAGAAACTACATATTTTTTTTTTCTTTTAAATTTTTTTTTTATTATACTTTAAGTTCTAGGGTACATGTGCATAACGTGCAGGTTTGTTACATATGTATACTTATGCCATGTTGGTGTGCTGCACCCATCAACTCGTCAGCACCCATCAATTCATCATTTATATCTTGTATA
>NW_016804196.1:1336346-1340358 GCF_001698545.2 Rhinopithecus bieti | reverse complement strand
CTGGTGTGCCTGTATGCTTACAGCGCAGTATTGGGGTGGGAGTTACCCGATTTTCCAGGTGTTGTGTGTCTCAGTTCCCCTGGCTAGGAAAACGGATCCCCTTCCCCCTTGCGCTTCCAGGTGAGGCGATGCCTCGCCCTGCTTCAGCTCTCGCTGGTCAGGCTGCAGCAGCTGACCAGCACCGATTGTCCGGCACTCCCTAGTGAGATGACCCCAGTACCTCAGTTGAAAATGCAGAAATCACCGGTCTTCTGTGTCGCTCGCGCTGGGAGTTGGAGACTGGAGCTGTTCCTATTCGGCCATCTTGCTCCGCCCCGAGAAACTACATATTTAAAGCTGCTTTTTGTTTGTTTATAAAATTGAGTTAGTTAACTGATTCATGTATTAATTATTTATTTATTAATAAATATTTCTTCAAGCTCTGAGGCAGAAAATTCCCAACAATTTAAAAACTCTCTAGAAATATTACAATTTAAGTAAGAAATAAAAAAATTGAATATAAAATAATGCAATCACTGCTATGTAAACCAAAAAGTATCTGAGTCGGGTCTCAATCAATTGAGATGTTTATTTTGCCAAGGTTAAAGACAATGCCTGGGAGAAAAAACAAAAACAAAAATGGAATCACAGAAAAAGCCTGTGATCTGTGCCCTTCTCCAAAGATGACTTTGAAGTCTTTAATATTTAAAGGGAAAAAGGGAGGGTGTGGTCACATTACTGAATCTACATGATGTTGCAAGAGAGAAAGAGAAGGTAGAGGAATAGTCAGTTATGTTTTCTTTCACTCCTTAATCAGCACTTTCCTTAAGATAAGGTGAACATAGAGTAGCTACCTGTGAAGATATTTAACCTTTTATCTGTAGCTATTTGCTTAGGAATAAAATAAAAGGCAGCTTCTTGCATGTTTCAGCTTTCAGCTTTTTTTTTTTTTTCCTTTTGCAGAATGAATTGTGGTCCCAAGTTTTATTTTCCTTTCACAAATATAACACAGTTATTTAAAAACACTATAAAAATGTAGACGAATGGATATTACTTCTTTAGGAAGTCAGAGATAGTTGTGGGAAATATATGATTATTATTATTACCATCATCTTCTTAAACACTGAGTGAATACTGTGGGCTAGGCACTGTTTACATATATTTTACATGTGTATTGGAAGGACATTGCAGACAGAGCTAAGATACTGTGACATGAGGTAATGTCACAATTCTAAGGAATTTTCAATAGTTGAGTGTGGTAATAGCACCACAGTAGATATCAGATAACTTTAATAAAAAAGGACATAAAATATTAATCAAACATTCCTTAGCAGAGACAATTCTAGTTTTCATCTGAGAAGGTGGGATGGAACAGGATTCTAGAGGCAGAGAGATTAGGTAGCAGCTGCTACCATTATCTGGGCAAAAGCAAGTGGAAGCCTGAACTAAGGTAGAGGCCGTAGAAATTGAGTAAATGAGTTTGAGTGATGTCTGTGAGACAGAATCAACTGGACTGGTATGCTTGTCTTCAATTCCCCATCCAAAGATGAATCTTAGATATGTAAATTGAGTATGTGAATGGACAGAGATTATATTATTCAATAGCACCCAGCTAAAAACCCGCTACAGATGTTTTAATGAGTCATTTTAGTCTTGTTGACCTTGAGGACTCTGCGTGTGAGAATGTCTCGCAATGAGAAGGAAGCACAGAACTCAATTTGCAGATGTAAAGACAAGGAGTCAAACATCCTACAAGATAAAGTTGAAGTGCTAAGTGAATAAAACTTATTGTGAGAGAAAGGTAAAGAGGAAGGGAAGTGGGCCAAAGGGGAGAAAAGGAGGAGAGTAAGGGGAAAAGAGAGAAAATAAAGAGGATAATTAGATGGATGTTAAGAAATCACAGCGGTGTTTTTAGGCAGATAGAAATGGGATAAGCAAAGATGAGTGTTCAAGAGGCTGCGGGAGAAAGACTTGTTAAAACAAAAGGCATAGTGGTCAATGTCAAGTGCTGTAGACAAAGTGAAATAAAGATAGTTAAACTAAGCAAACAAATTATTTTCAAACATTTATTGAGCATCTACTAGGTATCAAGTCCTAAAATAATCATGGAATAGAGGAGACCCATATCTTACTCTCAA
Organism: Rhinopithecus bieti; assembly: GCF_001698545.2. Lineage (NCBI taxonomy): Eukaryota > Metazoa > Chordata > Mammalia > Primates > Cercopithecidae > Rhinopithecus > Rhinopithecus bieti. The sequence goes on along the minus strand of NW_016804196.1, from coordinate 1,338,241 downwards.
CCAGCTTACTGTCTTGTGAGACAGATAAAAACAGATCGTTGGTAAAGGTTAAGAAACATAGTTGTAGAGAGTAAAAGAAAAGACCGAGACCATCCTGGCTAACACAGTGAAACCCCGTCTCTACTAAAAAAATACAAAAACCTAGCCGGGCGAGGTGGCAGCCTCCTGTAGTCCCAGCTACTCGGGAGGCTGAGGCAGGAGAATGGCGTGAACCCGGGAGGCGGAGCTTGCGGTGAGCTGAGATCCGGCCACTGCACTCCAGCCTGGGCGACAGAGCGAGACTCCGTCTCAAAAATAAATAAATAAATAAAATAAAAAAAGAAAAGACCCACTTAGGCCAAACTGGAGCTGTTTAAGAAAGATGAGTAAGAGGTGGCCAAACCAAGAAAGGTGGGAAAGGCATTCCAGAGAGCAAAGATATAAGAGGCAGGAGACATGTTGTGAACTGTTATAAAAGTGTAAAATAGGAGAAAAGTAGAACAGTGGTATTTGACAACTGTAATTTCTGTTGTAACTTCTGCAGGTGAGTTTCTGTAGCAGGCAAGGTGGCCTGAAAGTCGATGCACTCCCACCCTATGCTGCCACTGCTCCTAAGGCCCCATTATCAAGATGAAAACATTATTTGGTGATACCTTTAATCTCACTCAAGCAGGAGAATGTTCAATCAGTATGTTGAAAATACCACATAAAAGAAGTACCCTTGGCATAACAAGGGCAGATGTATTGAAAAATAAGACTAGGGTAAGGAAGATACAAAGTCATAGTAGTAAAGAAAAATGAATTTTATCAGTAGGGAAGTGCGTTTGCTCATAAGTATTATAGAGCAAGTAAAATCACACATGCCCATAAACCATAGCTACTATTGGAGCAGAGAGAGAGAGAGAGAGAGAGCTCAACCCTTGTTTTCAATCCTATGAATTAGAGCAACCTCCAGGTCCACAGGCCACATCATGAGACAGTGCAAGTCTCATTAGAGCAGACTGCCATTGAAATCCAGTTGATGCCTGAAGTTGCATATTTGCAAAAATATAAGGGATGGGATTTAAAATCTAATTAAAAACATTAAGAAATTGAAGAAGTTAGGTGATGAGAAACAGCGTGTCTTAAACTGAAAGAAAGACTTCAATTGTAAGGGGAAGTCTGAAAATTCAGATATGAGGATAATGGGTGAAGTTTGACAAGGTTTACCTCATTGCATTATGATGACTACACAAATGCACGTGAATATATTGAGTAACTATTTTGCTGCATATTATACTATGTTTACTCACGAGACATCATTGGATCTTCTTGATTCTGGAAATGAAGACCAATGTTAAATTATAAACAAAATAGGGACACATACATGCTCACTAAGGTGTAGCAATAATCCGATAGTAGAAAAATAAGAAACTATAAATACTTTAGTAATTGGGCTTAAATTTAAGGATCAATCTAATGAATTTAAAAGTTTACTTTAGCAGTTTCCAGAGAGTTGAAGTGCTACAAGAACTGGCTATATAAAAATATTCAGTGAGTCAACTGATTATAACTTTTAATTCATTTAAGACACACTAGAAAAAAATGTAAGTCATATTTTAATTTTGTTACTTTATAAAATTTATGTGTGTTTAATTTTAAAAGAATTTTATAAACAAAACAAAGGATAAACTATTGAGAGCATTTAAGAATTGTTTAGGCATTTCCCATGTTTATTTCTATCCAAATTTGTCAAATACTAAAAACTTTATCTAATCTTATTTCTCATTAGTCTCTCCAAAAATAATTACTTTGTATTTCAGTGTTAATTACCTCTTAATATAATATCATACTTATTAAATTCATAATTACTCAGCTTTTACAATGATAGTGCCAAATAATCTAATATTTATGGTATTTTAACTACTTATTTTCTA
>NW_016804196.1:1329486-1333187 GCF_001698545.2 Rhinopithecus bieti | reverse complement strand
TTTTAAATGTAAGGTTACAGACATATTTTAATTGGCAATAAAATGTTCATAAGTAAGAGTGTTATTAATAGATTCCTTAGACAACTGAAAACAAATGAGTTATGAATTGTCTCAAAAACTAAACTGGTAAGTTGATTAGATCGATTCAACCTCATAGACTAACAAATCATGTGGTAAATTATTGACTTATACTATTACCAAAAATTTGCCCAAAGCTTAGCTCTATTCATGTGTCTATTCACTGGGTCCTGTATCAACCTCACATTTGAATACCTTCCATGTAAAAGCACTGTGCTGACTGCTGGGAAAACCACTCATGTTTTCTTAAATGTGCTACATTTTCATGGCTGCCTGCTTCTAGTATTCCTCTTCCTAAATGACTTTCTCGTTTTGACTATGTAGTAAATTCCTACCCGATGTCCAGTGCTCTCCTGGAGGTTTCTCTACCTCCTGCCTCTCCCTTGCAGCCAGACGGACTTGATTTCTTCTTTATGCTTCTGTACAACTCCGATATATGCCTCTATTAGAGCCCTTCTCACACTGGGCTATAATCGTGGTGGGGGTTACTGCTGCCACCATGGCTCTATTTGTATTTGTATGTCCTTATTCCTGATTAGACTTTTAATTCCTTCATGGTAGGACAAGTATCTAATTAATCTTCGGCTTCCTAATATTTACATAGTTAAGTCAATGAATCCACCAATAGACAATAGTAGTTATAGGGTCTTGGTTTGAAATTGGTGTAAAATATGTTACCTTTTTTATGAATTTTATTGCATATATATTTTTTTAATTTTAATTTTTGCAACAAAGTCTCACTCCATCACCCAGTCTGGAGTGCAGTGGTGCACGATCTCAGTTCACTGCAACCTCCGCCTCCTGGGTTCAAGCAATTCTCCTACTTTGGCCTCCTGAATAGCTGGGATTACAGGCGCCCGTCACCATGCCTGGCTAACTTTTGTATTTTTAGTAGAGATGGGGTTTCACCATGTTGGCCAGCCTGACCTGGCCTCAGGTGATCTGCCTGCCTTAGCCTCCCAAAATGCTAGGATTACAGGTGTGAGCCACTGTGCCTATACTCCAAGTTTAGGAGTCCTGAGTGGAAGGTTCTAATGGACTGAACTTGGATCATGTGTCCATTACAAGTGCCAACGTGAAGAAAGAGAAAGTTTCTGATGATTTTTGGCTTCCAAGGAGACAAGACTCAGCCAAGATTCACATCACAGGGGACTAATTCTCTCCACAGAGCAAAGGGTTTTGGATTACGAGCCAGAACAAATACAAATAGCACATTACTATTTTCTTAATCACATGCTTACTTGGAAACATTTAAAGAACCAGAGTTTCCTAAAAGACACAGAACTGCTTTATCCTCAGCTCTTAGAGCAATCCATTTGCTAAAATTAGACTTTTTATTTATATTTACCCTATTTTGGTAATAATATTCTGAATACATTAATAATGATAATGATGACCATATTTATTGAGCATTTATAGTGCTAGTATACTTTGTATATTTAGAATGTACTGAGTTTCACTTTAAGATTTTTTTATTAGTGGATTTAACTCTCACTATTCACCCCTACTGCAGGTGTGATTATTAAATTAACTTACATCTTGAAGCAACAATCCCTCTGAAGGATAACACAAAATATTTTTTATTTTTTATCTTATTTTTACATTGTGTCAGACATGCAAAAATATATAAAGGGTAATATAAAAAACCATGTCCATTTTTCCAAACTTAAAAAAATATTACTAATAGAGTTGTAGCTCCCAGACACCCTACCCTAATTCCGTTCTTTTCCTTTCACATCAGAGATGGTCACAAACCTGAACTAGATGTTTATCGGGCCCATACATCTCTTTAGATATCTATACATATGTATATATCTATAACTGAATATTTGTAGATATCATATACTCCTTGTATCCTGCTGCAATTAACTTTTTTGCTAAATATTATATGGGTGACATTTATGCAGTTGATACTTGTAGCTATCAGTTATTTTCACAATCATATAATATTCTATTGGATATGTATATATCAGTTTATTCTCACCCCTATTGATGGATATTTAGATTTTTTGTGGTTATAAACAATCCTACTCTGTCCATTCTTGGATGTTTCCTTGTTTAGTTTGTAAGAGTATTCCTAGGTATATATGCAACATGGGAAGTGCATCTTCAACCTTATTATATATATTTGGGAATCTCTCTTCAAAGTATCGATTTAGATTCCTACTAACAGGGTGTATTATTCCCTGTTTCTCTATATTCTCGCTGACATTTTTGACTGCTATTTTAGTTTCTTTTTAAATTTATACAACTAGAAGGGCATGCCATTTTGGTTTTAGTCGCATTCCCTAAAACTGAGGCACTTTTCCAATGTTTCATTACTTTATGTTTCTTCTTCTATGAAATGCCTCATCATATTTCCATCATGTTATTTGATCTTTTTCTCCTAGAATTAAAAAAAAAAATTATGTCTTTATTCTGGAAAGTAATCCATTGTTGATTATAAGAGATGCATCTTCTGTTGTAATTTTCATTCAATTTCATAATGTCTTTTGATACATAGATTTTAATTTTTTATATTTCTTTTATTCAATTGTACAATAGTCACACCATTTACATTATTTAACTCAATCTCAAAAACATGCAAAGGTATATAATGAAAGGTTTCCTGCCCTATAAGCCAGGCACCAGAAGCCTGCCTGTTTATACAACTTCCCTCCACTTCCTCCCTAAAGGTAACAATTGTTATAAGTTTATTATATTCCCTTGAGAAATATTTTAATGCATGTTAAAAAATGCAGATACAGTCTTCTCTCTCTTTCCTTTTCTGCAGATAGTAACATAATATATCCAATGGTTATGCGCTTTCATTTTTCACTGTCAGGTATATTTTAAATGTCTTTCTATACTTGTACATAAAGTATTCCTCATCCCTTCTTACAGTTGTATACTATTTCACTGTATGTATGTACTATATTTAATTAACTAGCCTTTTACTGATGGAAATGTATGTGGTTTTCAATTGCTGTGTAATGAAGTGTAGGTGTTAAGGGACCTGGGAGCTAGAGCACCTGGTTGTTAATTCCAACCAATCATTTACTAAGTAAATCTAGGACAAGTTAATTAACTTTTCTGTTTCCTCATTTGTAAAATGCCATAATAGCACCTACCCAATAGAGAAGTTACAAGAACTTAATGAGTTAAAGCCGTCATACTTAAGATGGGACTATATTATATGATAATGACTAAATAAATATTAGTTGCTGTCATTACAAACATTGTCTCAATGCCTCATACATACTTCATCTCACAAATGTATATTTGTTTTAAAAATTCCTGGAAGGTAAGTTAGATTGCCTAGTCACGTGTATATTAGTATTGATTTGTAATTCTGATATATTAAAAATTACTCTCCATAGTGTTGTACTGGTTGTCTCTCCTACATGAAATGTATGAGTTCATAGTTCTTCAGAACCTTACTCACAGGCTGTATTTTGTATTTTTTGTCAATTTCTGTAAGTGAAAATTTCAATCAGAATGAAGTTTTAATTTCCATTCTCCTTATTTTTCCTGAGGTTATCTTTTCAATTGTATAATTTTAATTCATATTTTTGTGAAATATCTGTGTATATTATTTATCAACTTTTCTATTGGACTGCTTTTTTTTTTTTTTTTTTTTTTTT
>NW_016804196.1:1307757-1328635 GCF_001698545.2 Rhinopithecus bieti | reverse complement strand
TGTGTGTGTGTGTATATATATTCACATGTGTTGTCTTTTGACCTTTAAACAATATACCAGTGTCTTAGAACTCTTAAGTTTTATATGATTATTAAAAAGGTATTTTCACTCAGAAGTCATGAAACATTTCTTCCAAGTTTTCTTCTAATATTTTTGTGACTTAATAACCATATTACATTTTAAGTCATATTTATTGGGGTATAATTTACATACAGTTAAATTCTCCCTATTTGGGCATGCAATTTATGAATAATTTTTGGCAAGCAAAAAATAGTAATGAATTTCTTCTACCCACCTCCATCCCTGGGCAATCCCTGATCTGTTTTCTATACTCAGTAGTTTTGCCTTTTCCAGGATGTCATAGAAAATGAACCATATAATAAGGAGACTTTTTTTTTCACTTAGCATAATGCATTTGAGATTTATCCATATTAAAACAGGTAGCAGTAATTGGTCTCTTTTTGTTTTTGTATAGTGTTACATAGTATGGCCACATTACGGTTTGTTTATCCACTCACCAGTTGAAAGACATTTTGGTTGCTTCCAGTTTTTGGTGAATATAAATAAAGCCAATATAGAAATTCATGTTTTTTTGTGTGGACATATGTTTTCATTTCTCTAGAGAATAGAAATGTAATATCTGGGTCACATGGTAAGTATATGTTTATCTTCGTAAGAGACTGCCAAGTTGCTTTCTAAAATAGCTGTACCATTTTGCATTTCCATATTAACATATAGCATATACACATTTTGTATTTGAAATTAATTTGCTCCAGCCTATGGATGAGATATGAGTCCAACTTTTGTATTCCAGATTGTTTTCCAGTTGTCCCATCAGAATTTATTGATATACATCTGTCCCCTACCGATTTGAAATGCCATCTTTATCAAATTCTAAAGTTCTGTATCTATTTGCCTTTAATTTTGACTTCTGATTCTGCTCCGCTGATAGCTCAATATGATGGATGACAAATAATTCATGATTCAGTACCATACTTTTAAAATTATTGAGGCTTTATATTTTAAAATATAGAAGGGCAAGTTTTCTTTCTCTTCTCTTTCTCTCTCTCTCTTTTATTATTATTATTATTCCTAGTAGTAGTAGTAGTAGTAGCAGCAGCAGCAGCAGCAGCAGCAGCAGCAGCATTTTGACAGGGTCTCACTCTGCGGCCCAGGCTGAAGTGCAGTGGCATGATCATAGCTCACTGCAGCCTGGATGTCCTGAACATCCTGGGCTCAGGTAATCCTCCCACCTCAGCCTCCCAAGTAGCTGGGACTACAGGTAAGCGCCAACATGCCTGGCTTATTTTTGCATATTTTGTAGTGACAGGCTTTCACCGTGTTGCCCAGGTGGTCTCAAGCTCCAGGGCTCAAGCAATGCTCCCTCCTTGACCTCCCAAAGTGCAGGGATTACAGACACAAGCCACTGTGTCCAGCGAGGAGCAAGTTTCCTACCATAGATCTTCTTTTTTGTTTGTTGCCTTTTATTTTCCCTATCAATTTTAGAATTATTTTGCCAAGTTACAAAACATGTCTTTGTACTTCTTGGAAGAAAGTTTTCATCTGTATGATTTTTGTTGTCTTGGAATATGATTTCCCTTTATTTTATTCAAGTCTTCATTTTTGTCTATGACCTCATGTCAGTTGCCAAAGCTCTCAGCATCTGACCCGCCTTCCTTTTCAACCTATTCATCATTCTTTCCTGTTGCACTCCAGGCTGTTCCAGTTTCAGAAAGTTACAGATGCTCTCTTCTTTATCTGTAATCCTTTTTCTTCACATGGCTAATGACTTTTTATCATTTAAAATTGTGCTCAAATGATACCTTATGAAAGTGTTTTTCTGTCACCACTTTACTTAAGTAGCCTCATCTTGGCCCCAGTCATTCACTTTCAGGTTACTCTGATTTATTTTCTGTCTGATGCTTATCACTATTACCCTCATGCACACTCATTTCCTTACTTGTTTATTTCTAACACCCCCTAATTAGTTGAAACTATGAGAGCAGGGGCTTTGTCTTCTGATTTCCTGCAGGTCATCAGTGCTGGGAACAGTGTCTAGCACTGAGTAGATGTGCAGCACATATTAGGTGAATGAATGGTTGGTCTTTTCTCAGCTCTATCAACTGTCTTCACACTCTTCCTTCTGCTACTTATACAAACCAGTTGGACAGATTTTCTAGGTGAAATTATTTGACTGCCTGAGAAAATCAGTGAGGTAATGACTTGTGACTTTTCCAACTGAGTATCAGAATCACAGGTCAGAAGACTGAGATCCCCTCTGCTACTCAGCTCCATGTCCCCCACCTCCCACTCTCATTTTTGGCTGTGCTGATATGACTGGCAGGACCACCATCTGTGACTCCCTGAGGCATCACAGTGAAACAACTGAAGCAGAATACATACTCAAAAACAAGTGAACAGAATCAAATTCACTCTCGGTAGCTCAGATCTTTACAGATGGAAATAACCAATCAGAAAATGATCTGGAACAGTGGTTTCCATGTCTGGCTTATGATATGTCACCTGAAATATTTTGACAAATATGGCCATTTGAACCTCACCCCAGTCCTACCGAATCAGAACCTTCAAAGTTCATTAAAACAAGCAAACAAAACCCACCAACGGCACTCTTGTGGGGTTCTGACATACTTCAGTGTTGAGGAAGCACTGCTAAACTGAGATGGGCAATTGACTATGTGTGTAATCAATGTGAACTGATGCAGTGATCATAGATAATGGTCCATGCATTTAAAAATTTTATGGAATTATTAGATTGGTGGTCAAATAATAAGCTAAACAATCTAGTGTTTTTTATGCTCTACATTGATGAAAAAGTTCTATAAAGTCTGCGTAATACCCAAATACGGCCGGGCGTGGTGGCTCACGCCTGTAATCCCAGCACTTTGGGAGGCCGAGATGGGCGGATCACGAGGTCAGGAGATTGAGACCACAGTGAAACCACGTCTCTATTAAAAATACAAAAAATTAGCCGGGTGTGGTGGCGGGTGCCCAGCTACTCAGGAGGCTGAGGCAGGAGAATGGCGTGAACCAGCGGGGCAGGGCTTGCAGTGAGCCGAGATCGCACCACTGCACTCCAGCCTGGGTGACAGAGCCAGACTCCATCTCAAAAACAAACAAACAAACAAACAAACAAACAAAAACCAAATACAAGAATAAGGCTTTGTTCTACAACATGATGAAATGGATTCTGCTACTTACCTGTACTGCCTGCTCTGCAACCAGAATAATTTAAAGCTTAATTCAATGTCTAAAAACGTGTTGCTAGTTAGAAATGCAGATTGCTGAGCTTCATTATAAAGATACCGAGTCTTAATCTCTGAATGTGGAACCCAGAAATCTGAATGTTTATAAAACTTTTTGTATGATCCCTTTGTATGATCTCACACTACTATGTGAGAATCATGAAAGCATAGATTTGGACTCCTTTTGGGGTGGGGCTAGTTGAGTTCAAACGGGTCTGATAGGGTGATCCTGGGCAAGTTACCTGTTTTCATCTTCCATTTCCTCATCTGTAAAATGGGAACCAATATTATCTGTCTCAGGGATTGTTGTGAAGGTTAAATGAGATCATCAATGGAAAGTAATCGACAAAGTGCCTGAAAATTTACCAAAAAAGGACTCAGTAAACATTAAGTCTTACTTTTACTAACCACTTGCTTTACTGGTTTATCCCTACTTGGAATTTTCTATCTATTCTGTAGCAATATCTCAAGAGATGGTTCTCAAAACATAGCTCTGGACTACAGTCATCAACATCAGTTGGAAACTAGTTGGAAATGAAAAATTTTGGATCTCACCCAAATATAATGGGTCAGAATCTCTGATTGTGGGACCCAGGAATTAATGTTTAATAAGCCCTCTAGCTGGATGATTTTGATGCATGCTGAAGTTTGAGAATCACTGATCTAGGAGGATTAAATAATAAAAGGATGAATTGAAAACGAGAAGCAAACTGTGAAATAAGTTACAGTTAAACAGATAAGTTTTAAAGATACATAATCTTTCTCACATACATATACATATCAACCACCCCCCACCACACATACACATTCATTCTAAACTGTGAATAATGCAGGTTGTGTTTATCTAAGGAATGTTCAGTTTCTCTCAGACTCATGCTTGCTCTGGTTTTGTTTAGTGTTTCTCCTATCAGTACCCTGGTTCCATATCATCTGCTGTGGCTCTTCTATATTTCACACTATTCCCTATTTTTATAGTCCTGTTTCCTGGAATATTTACTTTCTGTATTAAGCTTCAGTGTAGAAATAGACTGAGAGTAGACATTGGAAATAGATAGGCATTATATGAAACTAACTCAGTTTGTTGACTTTGGACAAGTTAACCCCAGAATTCTAGATTTTTCATCAGTTAAAAAGGGAGAATGAGACCCTCCTTAAAATTTTCTTTTGAAGGCTAAATGTAATATATGTAAATTATATAGCACAGTGCCTGACACATAGTGAGCGTCCAAAAAAATGTTGGCTAAGGCTGGGCATGGTGGCTCAAGCCTGTAATCCAAGCACTTTGGGAGGCTGAGGTGGGCAGATCACCTGAGGTCAGGAGTTCAAGTCCAGTCTGTCCAACATGGTGAAATCCCATCTTTACCAAAAATACAAAAATTATCCGAGCATGGTGGCATGTGCCTGTAATCCCAACTACTTGGGAGGCTAAGGCACGAGGATTGCTTGAACCCGGAAGACAGAGGTCGCAGGGAGCCAAAATTGTGCCACTGTACTCTAGCCTGGGTGATAGAGCAAGATTTTGTCTCAAATAGTAATAATAATAAAGTTAGCTAATATACTAATTTCATAGAATGTTCAATCTCACAGCCACTGCTAATATTAATATTTTATATAGAGAGCACTAACCAAAAATATATACTGTTTTTTCTATGCCTGTTCCTATTTCTACAGAAATTTAGGGAAGAGTCACACTCTTTTCCAATATGCACAGAGCAAAAATATCTGTAGACCTCCTTGTTACTATCAAATTTCTAGAGGACTAGAGTAGGATTGAGAAAGTTACAATCACTTATGATAACCTGTGTTTGGGATCATTACACCCTAATCATGTTGTCAAATATAAATTGAAAGCTTCCCTCAATGTATTTATGGCACTGAATTTGCCCATATTCTGACACTATTTGACCATTAGTTAGAATAGAAAGTGACAGTCAGTAGAGTTTTCTTTTTATATCTGTGGCACAATCTTCAGAGCAGCCTCTTGTATAGGCAACCAGACATGAAGTTGCAAAGTCTTTATTAGAATATGCTTTGTGTCTCACTTATTTAAGTTGAGGTGGCTGCAGCAATGTGGACCTGCGTCCAGATCTGTGCTCTGGTTCAGATCTGTGCTCACTCACTTTCATTATAACCTTGAGCCAATTGCTTCATTTCACTTGCTCTCAGAGATAATTAGTTCAACTTTCTCATTTATAAAATGACTGGGTACATTTTGACTAGTTCAATTTTGGTGAGTATTTTGTCAGTACTTCCAAATAATATGTGTTTTCTGTCTTGTTTTGCATGTCATAATTGACATTCAGTTTGAATATTTACTTGTGCTGTGCAGATTTTCTATAGTCTAACTTATTTTTTGGTCTGCTTGTTTTATCAGCCATAAAGAGGGATTGTTAAAATATCTCTTTCCATATGTTAAAGCTACCTTTTGGATTGCATACAAATGTAAAAGTATTACATCTTTCTGGTGGATTGGTTCTTTTATCATTATGAAATGTCCTTCTTTATATCCAGTATTGCTTTATGCCTTGATGTCTACTTTACATATTTGGATAGTTATATAAGCATTCTCTTGGTAAGGTGATCCTGATTTATCTTTTTTCAATCCTTTTACAATCGACCTTTCTTTGTCCTTTTATTAAAGATGTGTGTCTTTGAAGCATCATATAGCTGAGTTTTGTTTTCAGGAATTCTACTGTGCTGTGCACAAGGGCATTTTCATTGTGTTCATTATGCTTGGGAATTTGTAGAGTTTACTATCATTGTTGTTGCTGTACATTTTTTACTTCAAATTGAAATGAAAAATACATAGAGAAAAACACATATATCTTTAGTGTGCAGCACAATTAATTTTCACACCGTTGATCAAGCACCCAGATCAAGAAAAAGAACATGCCCAAACTCTAAGCCTTTCTCATTCTCTCTTTCAGTTTCTATTCTCCCAAAGTAATCCTTATCTTGATTTCTAAGATCATAGATAATTTGTGCTGTTGCATCTTCCCCATTCTCTTTCACTCCTCTTCCCCGACTCTAAATAAACACATTTTATATCTTTTCACTGCGTCCTTTACACCTCATCCTTTTTTTCTCCGTGTGTTTCATTTCTATCTTCTCTTTACTTATTGTCCAGTTCACTAATTCGCTCTTCTGGTTTTTTGACTAATTTGCTGTTAAACCCATATATAAATTTTTCATTTAGGTTATATTTTATACTTGTAGAATGTCCATTTGATTTGTTTATTGTTTCCAGTTCTCTGATAACATTTTTATTATGTTATCTATATTTTGAGCATACTAATAATAGCTATTTAAAAATTAATATCTGGCAACATGAATATAAAGATGTTTTCTATATTCTTACTATTGGGTTTTTCCTTTTTTATTCATTCTGTTAGCATGTCTTATGGAATACACTAAAAGTTTTATTGAGTGCCTCACATAACTAATAAAAAAATGTAGAGATAATGTTAGATTTAACTAGAGGGAATTTTGTTTTGCTTCTGGTAACTATTTAGGCTAAGAATACATCTCCTTAATCCAATCAAGAAGTGATGTGGTTTAAAGTTGGATTTTAGTCTCTGTCCAGGCTGATCCATTTGCTTACCCATGCCTTAAGATCTCATCCTCCATCAGTTCTAATTGAGAGTCTAGACCCTTTTTCAGAGTCCCTTCTTCTCTGTGGGCCATGCTAAAAATTTTGCGTACTCCCAGACACATAGCATTGCCGGAAGCTCTGCTCAGCTTCTCAAAGTCTGTCGCCTCTTGAGAATCAGCAAACACCTCAAAGGGAAAAGTAGTAATAAATTTTGAGTTCTTTGTGTATGTTTTGTTTCTGGGATTGTTATCCCTTAAGCCTCTTTTACCCCTGTAATGCTTTCAAAGACATTTTAAAATTCTATCCTTTCTGGTTGTTCTCAGAAGGAAGGTTCATCTGCAAAAGCCCCTCCTCAATTACTGGAAGCAGAAATCCTTAGAGCCCAATTTGATAATTTATTTTATAAACATATAGTCTTCTTTACATGGACCTTCAGTACGATCGGTGCAATTAAATGCTATACAACTAGACATTTTTATCCACAAGTGTTCCCATTATATATTTTCGATATCTGCATAAACCTTCTATCAAAAAAAGAATAAATTTTCTTGTAAGGATTAGACTAGTGAGTGACCAAAATATTTATCCAAAATATCTTCAATAATATCGAAAACAACATTACCCGTCTGTAGACCTGAAACTCTAGGGACAAAACTTATACAAAGCCAGGTGTTAACATAGCTATTCTTTGATTGACTAATTTAACTCAGTGATACATAAAAAATGAACAGAGTATTTTAATTATGTGGAATAGAGTAGTAAATTGATTGTACTCTCTTTAAAATCCATGTTGAAATTGTATTTCTTAAAAATAATTGCTTTTACATAATACCCACAGTGAAGATTCACATTCTGTGAGATAGTCATCGCCTGCATATTTTTCTTCTGTCCCAGTAAAATACTATCATGGTGTTTTGAAATTATTTTGTGGGAAGGGGAACTCAGAGATTGACAGCCTGGTAAGAGGAGAAAATGCAGCCCTCTTGATTTGAAAGTAAATAGACCACCTTAGAATCTCTGAAATTGTCAGGAGGCTTTGTGAAGACATTCTTATGCTGGCAACTGCGAGTCCATCTGTTGTTTTAATTTGTCTCTCTAATAATTCCCCGCAGTTGCACTTGGTTTGAATATTGGAGAAAACAGAAATGAATCAGGTTCTTTTAACATTAATCCAAAAATTCGGTGTGGTGTATTAATCATCACCTGTATCCCTTCAAGGTTGTTTGATTTCATTAACCTTTACAATATCCCAATTAAATATAAGTATATTCATTTTGTCATTCATACTTGATTTCGTTAGATAATCAAACTATGCAATTTTCCCTGATTCTTTTTATGTGAACACCATTGCAATTTGTAGAATGTTTTTTCTTGTAAAACAATGTCACATATCTAAATAATATAGCAGCATGAAATATTTGTTCTTTATTAAAGAAAAGGAAGCATCCATTTTCTTTTACATGTTTTCTAATTTGACAGAAAATCTTCAGTACATCTAATAATTTCAAAAGATCATTTTGTTGTGCTTCATTACTACATCTTGTAATTTGGAAAATGATATGTAGTATACTGAAAGTTCTTTATACCTAGATTATATAATGCTGCTGTCATGGATATTATTGGTAACTTACATATGTTGCTTATTTTTCTACAAACACACTTTTTTTGCTGAAATGTTGGCAGCACTTCATTAACAGTGGCTGTGAATTTAAAACATCGAACATTATTTATTATCTAAGGTATAATTAAACACTTGCAATCAAGTTCTTTGAAGGCTAAGTCAACCTCTGTTCTAGTGGTATAATGTTGGGAAACACTAACTGTAAGCCGTAAGAGATTCTTCAGATGCCTGTTAAGCAGAATAATTATTGTATATTTGAAAATAACGGAAATAAGTAGAATTTGAATTTTCCTAACACAAAGAAATGATAAATGTTTGAGGTAACCAATACCTCTGTTACTGTGATATTTTGAAAACACATGCAATGCAAAATACAATGCAGATTGGATGCTTGTATCAAAATATCGCAAGTACGCCATAAATATGTATTACTATTATGTATCCATAATAATCAAAAATTTAAAAAACATAAACTGAACTAGAATCATTATTCCCCTGCTACTTCCAGGTATGAAGACCTAATCTAAATGTCCGACACTGAGAGGAAAATCAGTGAAAATAGAACTGAATAGATAAACCTCATTTCCTTTTGGATTTTATTCTTTATTTCTTTCGCCACTCCCTCCAGGCCAATTCACCCTCAGCCAGTGTCAAATTAGTCTGGGAAGAAAATATGCAAGCAAAGGCTGCTGATCAGATCGTAAAGGGAAGGAGAACAGAATCCAGAGTCATGAGCCTGAGGTTTCAAGTCTGTGTTATCAGAGAAGAAAACCTAACTTTTGAACTCATCTTTTGCATTTTCATTGCACCACCTTCAGTCAAGCACTGAAACTTACAATTTTATAAAGGGGAAAGGAGAGTTAAATGAACTATGTGATTATAAAACTGCAAGTTGTAAGCACCAACAGGCATAGAAAAGGACTCTGAGACCCAGAAAACTACTTGACTAGAACAGTCAGTTTCTGTTCATGTAGAGTATTGATGAAAGCAGACTGTGTGTACAAGTATATTTGTTTTATTTAGTTAGATTAAAGGGTTTACTTCCAGCATATTATCATAAAAACCATGGAGAGTTATGGTGTGCTATTTTATAATACATTGACATTTGCTAAGGTGCAGGAGGCACTGTTAGTGACACTATACTTTGGGTATAGGAGGGTGAACAGCGGGGTGTTCTGAACAGTCCTGCACCAGAACCATTCAGCAGAAGCAGAATGATAATAACTCCTAATGTGCCAATATTGGAACAGAGGAAGTTCAATTTGAAAGGAATTAAGTTAACGATGTATTGACTGAGAGAAATATTCAGTGTTAATTGGATGGCATTCCGAATGAGCCTGCTATGCAATACAGCTGTTTGTTAAAGGAAGGCTTTGGCCTAGATTTGTCCTTGCTCTGTCTGAAATTGCCATGGTGTTTTCACAGCAGATTCAAATGAAAGCCTAGTTAGGCAAATGGAACCTACCCGTTGAATTACATGCATATATGTATGTACATGTAAACATATACATGAGTTTGGTCTGATTTTCTTCACAGTTCCTTTCAATATGGCCATGGCAAAGAATATGATAAATGGTGATTTGTGAACTCTATAGAAAATTTCTTACATACTTTAATCTTGTGGAAATGCAAAGGAAAATATAATATTGGCAGTGAATATGATATTCTGTAATTCAGATAAACATTTCATGGGGGTGATGATAAACTGGAATTCAGATGGTTGATATTGGTTGCTGGATTTTGAAAATAATTTAAACAAATATCTTTAAGAAGCAAAATTATTGTGTCCATGACAATATAATTTTTAATAGTTTTATTGAGGAATAATTTAGATGCATAAAATTCACCAGGTTGTAAGTGTGTATTTTTAGTACATTTACAGAGTTGTGCAATCATCGCCACAGTAAATTTTAAAACATTCCCATTACCAAAATAGGAAATAGGTTTATTTATTATAACAAAAATTTACTATGCAATTATTCAATAAGTATATATATTATTTCCTTTAATAAGTAGAATTTATTAATCTCTAAATATATATAAAGTGATTTAGAATATATTTTATTGAAAATTTCTGATAAATATATGTATCTCACTAACACATATCTATGAGATAACCAATCTGCTAGGACACAAATTCCAACAATTTGTGTCTATTAGTGCCTGCTAATAGTGCTAGCAAAGAGAGTTAGTATACCTATTAGCTGGGTTGATAAAAATTGAGTTAAAATTTTTCTCTAATCTGAAAATATAACAGAATCTAGTCTCAGAGACCATAATGTAAGTGTAGAAACAAGGATATAAGACATATTCAAAAAATAATTCACAATACAAAATAAGAAATGCAGCCAATATTTACTATTTATATTATTATTACTGTTGATAACTAATGATAGTTAAAGATTCTATATGATGCAGAATATCATATAAGAGAACATTCAGTTTGAGCCATGTTAGAAAGGGAAAATTCACTGGAAAAAGATACTTTATATGAGAGAGCTTATAGGCTGGGAAGAGCTCAATAAGTGACATAGAGGAAGTATAAGAGCATTATAAATAAAGCCTAATAACATAAGCCAAACCACAATGATGAGAAGCTTAATGTTCCTGAAGGAAAGACTAGTTTAATTGGTTGGAAGGTACAGTGTAAGGAGGGGTTGGGGGGCAGTTTCCTTCCTGGCTACAACTAACCTTAATACTCCAGTAACAAGTCTATGCTCAGCCTGTTGGAAACGGGAAAATTTAGCACATTTTTTTAGCAGGAGCTTATAGTTGAAGGGTTATTTCAACATTAATTTGATGACACATTCTTGGATTGATCAAAGAGAAAATTAGTAAAACAAAATTCCATATACATGAATGTTGTGGAAATCTGAGGGATATGGGCATAATTACAGTGATTGCTATAAAACAGAAAGGAAAGCATGAAAGAGAGAGACAGGAAATAAAAAGCTACAAGCTTTGGTGACTGAATAGATCTGAAAGGAAAAAGTTGAAAAAAATAAGTAGAATGTCTAAAGCAGAGAACAAAAAATGCCAGATGTGGGTGAAATGTGCCAGGCTTGCTGGTGGCCGTGTTAGGGGAGGGTGTGTGCACTCTCCCTTTGATAAGAAGCCCACTTCTTTCCTTAGTCTTAAGTGCATATGTCCTCTGAAGGCCCTGAAGTTGGCATAGCTAGCTCTAAGGCTTCAGGCTTAGGTGATCAGAAAAGACACCTAGTAATTTTGCACAGTTGAGGGGAGGGCATATGAAAAGTCATATGTTGTGTTTTCAAATGTTGGAAAAAAATCTTTAAAAACCAATTTACTTCTCATTTTATATGCTCGAGTCAATTCTGTTCTTTAATTATCTATGTCAACAGAAATAGGCAAGTGTTTCATTTTGATTTCAAGTCAGTTTCACTTTTTGTATTTTCATGCACAAACATGAAAAAGAGCAATTTATTGATTTTTTGGACAAATAACCCATACAACATTATATTTTGTATCACTGCATATAGCACCTCTTTCTGCAGCTCTTGGGACTCCTTGCAATTGACTCATTGCTTGGGCCAATGGCTCAGCCTATGCCTCTGAACTGAACTACCAGACTTTTTAAAATTACCTTTCAAATGAAAAGTACCATGATCTAGAAAATTTTATTTATATTGAATCCTATGCAGTTCCTGGTTGTGGGAGTTCCATAAAATCCAAACTTCAAATCTGCAAGTTAGCACTTCAGTTTTTTCAAAGTGATCTCACACTTTGACTCTGGGCCAGCTCTTTTTCCTTACCTCTCCATACATGCAGGTTAATGTATCATGAAAATTCATTTATTGACTTTTTTGAGATGGCGTCTCGCTCTGTCGCCCAGGCTGGAGTGCAGTGGCACCATCTCGGCTCACTGGAACCTCTGCCTCCAGGGTTCAAGCAATTCTCGCGCCTCAGCCTCCCGAGTAGCTGGGATTACATACGCACACCGCCACGCCCAGCTAATTTTTTTTTTTTTTTGGATTTTAGTAGAGGCGGGGTTTCACCGTGTTGCCTAGGCCGGTCTCAAACTCCTGAGCTCAGACAATCCGCCCACCTCAGCTTCCCAGCATTTATTGTCTTTTAAAAATCATAGGCTTTCAGAGCTTTGAGAAAAGCTAAATGCATTCATTATCTATTATCTTAACATGAGTAACCTGAGACTCAGAGGAAATCCAATGACTTACCCAAGATAAACACGGTAATATGAGCCAAGACTAAAATCTAGGACTCTTAGCTCTTTCTTTCCACACCAATCAACTAGACAGTTAAATTATTATGAATAATCATAATTTCTTACTTGCGTTTTCGGAGTTTATAATGCTGGAAATCCCAGCTCAACAACGTTGCCTTTTCAGCTCCTCAGGAGGGTAAACAACCCCACAAGTTGATGGAGAACCCTGTCAACTTCATGAACTGGAGCCACATCAGAGGAGTGAGCGCAGTGCGAGCTGCTCATGCGCATTTAGTCCCAGAACGCTGGGGAAACACATTGAGTCCTTTGACACATTTTTTGCTCCTTGGTTTATCATTATGTGCTCTTGGCCCAGTTACAGTGGATAATTCTTGAGGGCTATTATTAAGATATGAGCAAGGGAAAAAGAGATGCGCAAGTTCTGATTTTAGTATATAATGTAGGCTAGAGGAGCAAAAAGAGTCTAAATCAGCTCCATAGGGTTTGGGGTGGATGATATTATGATCATTAACATTTATTGAGCTGCTACTATTAACCATCAAGCACTGGTGCAGATGCTTTTCATGTAGTACTTAATTTAATCCTCACAGCACCCCTAAGTGATTCTCTCAGTCTAGTTTCCCTCAGATGACCGTGAGACAAGTATTCGAGTACAAGCAGTTTATGTAAGAGATGATCTCAGGGAATACTGGGAGGAGTATAAGGAAGTGAGATAGAGAATGGAAAGACGCCAATAAAAGATGCCTGATGCAACAAATTATGACATGGACAACTGGGGCTTACTCTGCTACACACATGGTCAGAGCAGCTTCTGTAAATTTAAAACTATTCTCAAGTTTAAAAAGTGCATTTAAAAAAATCTTGTCAAATTTAGCTGGATTTCAATTGTGTAAAAATGCTAGAGGTGACAAGGAACACTCACAAGTTTTGTTCAGACTTGCCCATTGTAGGAATGGCCCTGACTTTTGCATACATCAGTCAGCTATGTTGGATCATGTATCTTTGCATTGGTGAGACAGACAGGTGCTCCTTAACCTAGGTCACTATTTAGTAATCATATTCTTCTTTCCTCTTGGGTATCATCTGGACTGTTATGCAGGAAGGAGTACCAATAAATCTTTCCCAGAAGTAAAACTGAAACAAAGATTCAGTTGTTTCTTGGAAGTGAATTTCAACATGTGTTACCTGTTTGGCTCACTTTCCAAGGTATGGGTGTTACACATGTGAGGAGGTGACTTAGGCTCGTGCTGGGTTTTATGATTTAGTTGTATAGTACAGTGATATTATTAGATCACCCACACTTCCCACCCCCAAACTCAATTGAGTGCACCCATAAAACTGTTGAAATAACAATACACTGTTGTTTTCCAAGGCTTCCATAGCAAAATGTCACAGGCTGTGTGGCTTAAACAATAGGGATTTATTTTTGATAATTCTGGAGACTGAAAATCCAAAATCAGTGTGTGAGAAGGGTTGATTTCTCCTGCGACCCTGCCCCTTGGCTCACAGGGAGTTGCCTTCTTGCCATGTCCTCACATGCCCTTTCCTCTGTGCACAACCATGGCTCTGGTATCTCTTCCTCTTCTTATAAGGACACCACTCCTATTGGATGAAGGCCCTGCCCTTCTGACCTCACTTAATCTTAATCACTTCTGTAAAGGCCCTATCTCCAAATCCAGTCACATTGTGGATTAGGGTTTCAACATATTAATTTGCGGAGAACACAATTCAATCCACAAGTGCACCAAATCCCTCATTATTCAAATGAGCTTACATAAAAATATGCATTACCCTTGCTGATGCTATTCTCTCAGATAAGCTCTATGCTTTACCTCTGAATTTGTCACACCCTGTTACAATGTGCACATACATTCCTATTCATAATTATCCTGTTAGGTTGCCACAGCAGAAATCAGCATTTTGTAAAGGCAGGCGGGGGGTCGGGGGGCGCTGTTAACCTCTGGGAAAAAAAATAAGACTCAGTGGAATGCTTAAGTGTGCCAGGAAAGCAAATGCTATTAAATATTCTCAGACATACATGACTGTTCACCAATGGAGACCAATTTCAAATACGAAAATTAGTTAAGTTCTTGTACACTAGAGAAGAACAGAAGGAATGGGAGAACTTCTGAATGATATCATCTATTCCTGCTGATCCTTGAAATTCCCATTGCTGGGCCAGTCACAGTGGCTACTGCCTATAATCCCAGCACTCTGAAAGGCCAAGGGGAGTGGATTGCTTGAGTGCGGGAGTTCAAGACCAGCCTGGGAAACATGGTGAAACCTGATCTCCATAAAAAAAATACACATACACACAAAATTAGCTGGGCATGGTGGTGCACACCTATAGTCCTAGCTACACGAAAAGCTGAAGTGATAGGATTTCTTGAGCCCAGGAAGTTGAGACTACAATGAGCTATGATTGTGCCACTGCACTCTAGCCTGGGGAACAGAGTAAGTCTCTGTCTCAAAATAAATAATTAAAAAATAAAATCAAATCCCATTGGCTTCACAGAGAACTAGAGAGCTGAGTAATTACACTAAATTGTAGGCAATATTTTTTGTGATAATAATTAATATGATTATTCAGGTAACCGCTGTCAAACTTTAGAAGTATGGAGAGTAACAAGGAATATTAGGCACAAAATAAGAATTATGAAAATATGTCCAAGCTGACAAGAGTTGACTTCAATTTGCTTCACAAAGCTGCCTGACCATGAAAGATACATTGCAGTAGCCTGAGATTTGTTAGTAACTTTTTCTTGTTCAAGCCTGCTGAAGTATTTCAAGTTTTAAATTTTATGCCAAGTAAAATATGTTCACATGTATAAATATTTAGGACCTGAGTGATGGTGCTCTGGTGTTTTAGTTTCTAAGACATAGTTTTATTTCACTTCTGTGATGGTTAATTTTAGGTATCACCTTGACT
This sequence comes from Rhinopithecus bieti, assembly GCF_001698545.2. Classification (NCBI taxonomy): domain Eukaryota; kingdom Metazoa; phylum Chordata; class Mammalia; order Primates; family Cercopithecidae; genus Rhinopithecus; species Rhinopithecus bieti. The sequence goes on along the minus strand of NW_016804196.1, from coordinate 1,313,026 downwards.
GGGTTAAAGGATACCCTGAGAGCTGGTATACCATTGTTTTGGGGTAGGTCTGTGAGGGTGTTTCCAGGGAAGAGTGAATGAGTGGACTACGTAAGGAAGTTCTGTCCTCACCCAAAGAGGGCATGAACCACCCAATCAGCCTAGTACCAGGATAGAACCAAAAGGCAGGGGAAAGGCGAATTTGCTCACGTGATCTCTTTCCTCTGCGGATGAGTCTGTCTTCTCCTGCCCTTGGATATCAGAACTCCATGTTCTCCAGCCTTCAGACTCCTGGACTTGCCCCAGTGGCTCCTTAGGTTTTCAGGTCTTTGGCCTTGGACTGAGAGTTTCACAGTCAGCTTCCCTGGTTCTGAGGGCTTCAGACTTGGACTGAGCCACACTACCCACTTTTCTGGTTCTCCAGCTTAAAGATGGCTACTGTGGGACTTCTCGGTCTCCATAACCATGGAAGCCAATTCTCTTAATGAATCTTCTCTCATATGTCAATATCTATATATTTATACTATATTCATATCTATGTTACATATATATAGAAACATACCCTACTTATTCTGTTTCTTTAGAGAACCCTAAAAATCTTCTAAGAAAATTATCTTGGAATTGAGCTTTATTAGAAAAGAAGAGTGAGTATCTTATTGAATTATCCCTGTAAATATTTACCAGTCATCATAAGACTGATATTTAGTTTACTTAAACTAAGCTTGTAATTAGATTTTCTCATAGAACATAATTCTTCTGTCCTGCTATTATCATTTATCACATGAGACACACCAGCCTATATAAACCTAAATAGGCTGTATTTGAAGAACATAAGGCTTAAAATTAAAATAGCATTTTTAAGCTGAGCATAACTTGGAGGTTATAATGTCTATCCTCTTTCAGAGGAGGCACTCTGCCCTTTTGTCTCCATTTTGTAATTATAAACACCTTTAGTGTGATAAATGAGAAGTAACATTGGACACTCAGGAACACTGAAATCCAGCCCTGGCCTGGCTACTTAATGGCTTAGTGAACTTAAGTCAAAGTAAGCTCTAGCTCTACCATTAGGCAAGAGTTCAAATCCAGGCTCTCCTGTTCATCAGTTTGGGACCTCAGGTAAGCTGTCGAATGAGGAATTGGTTTCTTTGTATGTGCCTAACTTTGGTTAACATAAAGAAAGATATTGTATATCCCAACTTATGTTTTGAGGATTGTCCTCTGTAGAGTATTCTTATGTTAATCTGCTCTATAAAAGATCACAGTTTCAGGGTTCAAACAGTAAAAATATTTATTTTTTTAAAATTTCAATGAGTAAAGTAATTTTATACTGTGTCCATGATAGCCTAGAAGGAAAAGTGATCAATTTCTAATACTGCCAAATAAAGCCTCCTTGGGTCAGATAGAGTAGGTAAGACCATACCACACTACCCCACCTGTGGTAGGTAGTTTTGTGAGTCAGCTTGGCCAGACTATGGTACCCATTTATTTAATCAGACATACTAACCTGGAGGTTGCTATGAAGATATTTTGTACAAGTGGTTAACATCTACAATCAGTTGACTTTTTTTTTTTTTAACAAAAAAGATTAATAATCTGGGTGAATCCTATCCAATCAGTTCAAGGTCTTAAGAGTAAAACTGAGGTTTCCCTGAGGAAGAACTCACAGCTGTGCGCCACAGTGCCAACTGCTGCCTGGGAGTTTCCAGCCTACCAACTTGCCCTGCAAATTTCAGACTTGCCAGGCACCACAGTTGTGTAAGCCAATTTCTTGAAATAAATCTCTTTATGTCCTACTTTATCATTCTATTGGTTTGGTTCTCACATAGAGCCCTGGCTAATACACCTCTGTGAACTGGGTTTTAGGGATACAAAAATTAATGAGAAGTAAATCCCAAATTCTGATAGTATTGGAGGAGAAGCCTGTGTGGAAAACTGAGCATGCTCTCAACGGGAACAGTTAGGGAGTGCAGGAGGCTGGGATTACTGGAAAAGAGTGAGGGGCCGCTGTAGTGAATAACTTATTTGTTCATGTAGTGAATTAAGTAGTGTCCCCCTAAATCCATGTCTACTTAGAACCTCAGAATGTGATCTTATTTGGAAGTAGGGTCTTTACGGGCATTATTAGTTAACAATCTTGAGTTGAAACCATTCTTGATTTAGCCTGGGACCTAAATGCAATGACTAGTATCCTTTTAAGAAGAGAAGAAGACACAGAGATGTAGAAGGAAGCCGACGCAAAGATAGAGGCAGATATTGGAATTTTGCTGCCACAAGTCAAGGAACACCTGGGGCCACCAAAGCTGGAAGGATTCTTCCCGAGAGTCTTCACTGGGAACGTGCCCCTCTCAACACCTTGATTTTAGGCTTCCGGTTTCCAGAACACTTCCATTGTCTTAACCCACACAATGTGTGATATATTGTTATGGCAGCCCCAGGAAACTAACATTGTGCACATGATGTTTTCAAACTGAACTAGCTCCCTCACAACTTCAAAATACACCTGAAGTATTAAAACATGGGGGCAGCAATGTCAAATTGCAATCTGAGAACAACAAGCATGAAATGCCATTGCCAAGTACATCTCTTCCAAGGAACGATAATCAGATCATGAGCATATGTGTCCTTGGGGGCCAGGGATGGATGAGCAGAGAGAGATATGTATTTATAAATATACATTTATATGCATTTGTATTTATGTTCACTGCACCTATAAATAGATCTATCCTTAGAGCTTGGTAAGGATTTCTTAATTCCAAGAAACACATAGTTAAATGCTACATGTCCAGTTTCAATGAAAGCAGACTCTGAGGTAGAGATGAGCCTGCAGGATGTTTGCTGGGGAAGGCTTCTGGGATTAACACCTGTGAAGGAAAGTAAAAGAAGCAAGATAAGCAAAAAAGAAGTTGGACGGTCATGTAGTCACTGTCTGGCCTTTGCCAACCCCACCATCGCACTGAGTACCTGAAGGTTGAGATAACCCTTGAAAGTTGGCCCGTATATCCATTGAATAGGAGCTGCCCTTGGGAAGGGGACATGGCCTTGGATGTAAAAGCTCCATTTAGGGCCAGGCGCGGTGGCTCACGCCTGTAATCCCAGCACTTTGAGAGGCTGAGGCAGGTGGATCACAAGGTCAGGAGATCGAGACCATCCTGGCTAACACGATGAAACCCTGTCTCTATTAAAAACAAAAAATTAGCCGCGCATGGTGATGGGCACCTATAGTCCCAGCTACTCGGGAGGCTGAGGCAGGAGAATGGCGTGAACCCGGGAGGCGGAGCTTGCAGTGAGCCGAGATCACGCCACTGTACTCCAGCCTGGGTGACAGAGCGAGACTCTGTCTCAAAAAAAAAAAAAAAAAAAAAAAAAAAAAAAAAAAAAAAAAAAAAAAAAAAAAAAAAACTCCATTTAGCTTAGGCAGCTCTCAGAGGGAAAAGTTAGAAGCAGAAGGGGGATCTCAGTGGACAGTGCAGCTTCCATTACAGCAGGTTGCCGAGAAATAGAAAAGCCAGTCTCTGAATGAAACGAGATCAGAAACCATTCTGTGATATTTATGTTGTAGCTATGTCACCTGTAAAATGATTAAAAATTATAATAAGTTAGTGTATATAAAAATACATAACCTATTGCCTGGTGTACAGTGTTTTACATTTATTGAAACTATTTGTATCAGTAAAAGTGAGTTTTCCAAACATGTGATAACATAGGAATGCTTCGAGCCTTCTCTTGTAGTGATCTAAGCTTCAACGCATGCTCAAAGGAAAATGACTAAAAGCATTTAGACGACCTGAGTACAACTTCTAGTTCTCCATGTTACTTTTAGTTCTTTTATATGCTAACTTCATAACTGTTCTCAGAATCTTCAGCTACAAAATGAGGTCTTCAAACTTATTCCTAGAGTACATTTAAACTCTAATATTCAGTATTTGAGAATTCATAAACTCCATTGAGCTGCTAAATTCTTCACAGATGTCTCATGGTTACCTGGGAGCAAATGGCAACTTGGACAATGGAACCTACATTTTTTTCAGTAAGGGAAGTTAAATTCTAGCTTGTTCTTATGAAAACAGTCAAATTGCCTCAGTTTTAATCCTGCTTTACCAGACAGTAGTCATGTGACCATGGGCAAGTTATTTGATCTCCCTTTGCCCCAATTTCCTCATGTGTGGTGATATGGTTTGGCTGTGTCCTCACCTAAATCTCATGCTGAATTATAATCTCCATAATTCCTACATGTCATGGGAGGGACCTAGTGGGAGGTAACTGGATCATGGGGACGGTTTCCCCTGTGCTGTTCTCGTGAGAGTGAGTGAGTTCTCACGAGATCTGATGGTTTTATCAGCGTCTGGCATTTCCCCTGCTGGCGCTCACTCTCTCTCCTGCTGTCCTGTTACGTGGTGCCTTCCACCATGATTGTAAGTTTCCTAAAGCCTCCCCAGCCATGCTGACCTGTGAGTCAATTAAACCTCTCTTCTTTATAAATTACCCAGTCTCAGGTATTTCTTCATAGCATCATGAGAATGGACCAATACATGTAGCATGGGGACAATATTAGCATTGACCTCACAGAGTTGTTCAAGTTATAAGTGGGTTAATTTATGCACAGTTCTTAGAACAGAGCCTGGCACACTGTAAGCACTCCCCAAATATCACACATGATGGTTGTAGTTTTTGTTGAAACAGAATAATCCCCCAAAGTCAATATCACCCCATTTAGAACAGTCTACAGAGTAAAAGGACTTTGTCTCTTTTTGAATGTTAGTTCTACAATAAGCACATTGATAAAACCAGCATTTTTTATAACCATTTTTTGGACTATCCTCCTCTTGGGACTATAAATTAGGAAGAAAAAGAACAAGGTCACCTTAAAACTGGGAAAAAAATTTATAAGAAATCACTTGCAGTTACTAAGGAGTAAGAGACCAATACCTTTTTCGCTATTAATGCAAATTTCCCTCACAGTGTAATGACCTCCTTCCATCTCAATATGATATTCATTAAGATGTTTTAATAGGTTATGGAAAATTTTGAAGAAGGCTTTATATAGAAAGTTAAATTTAGAGTGGATTTTTGGAAGATTCTGTTTAAGTTGTTGTTGGCATCCCGTGTAGTTCTCTTCATTAGCAAGGTCCTTTACCTGAAAATGGGATCCCGGCGCTCTAATGGCTTGTTTGCCCCTACGGCTTGTCTCCAGTTCCAAATCTCCTTCCTCAATATGCAAATGAACAATGTGTCACAGGGATACTGATTCTATCTGCTGAGTGTTCTCACACCAAAAAAAAAAAAAAAAAAA
>NW_016804196.1:1260259-1307562 GCF_001698545.2 Rhinopithecus bieti | reverse complement strand
ATGGGCTATTCCACTATGCTTTTTTCTACACAATTTAGGATTCTAATGGCAGAGCAGAACTATAAATCTCACGGAAATTCATACTTCGTTGATTATATTTTTACACTGTGAGGATTGGAATTGAGTTGAAATAGTAGTGAGCTTAAGATCAAAAGACTTAAAGCATTGAAAAATGAGTATTTGGATTTTCTTTATACTTTGAAAGTTGTGCTCTGTAGCTTGTACATCTTGATTCCTTTCCCTTATATATTTCACCAACCCTAAAATATGCCTGTCCCCCAAAACACACCCCCCCACAAAGCATGCCAAGCTGGTTTTGCCGCTGTCTAGCTTGGTGACTTTAGCAAGCCTCTTTGCCTTTTGAGACCTTAGCTACGAAATATGTTGGCAGAGGTGGGGAGGTAAGTATTTGTTATCCAATATCTCAAATTTTTTCCTCTAATGTTCTAAGATCCTTATGTAGCTTTGTTTTGTTTGTTCAAAGAATGAGACACCAGAGCTTCACATTATATTTCTTCCTTTTAAATTATGTACACACTATGCATGTCCCAGGATTAAACACTCTGCAGACAATCTAATCAGTGAAGTTAATTCCTTGATTATAATAAAAAATGAACATTTTGATATGGAAGCCTAAAAGGCAGAAGAGCGGTAGTGACCAAGCAGACCTCAGGATTATGGGGAGATTGGATCAGACAGAAGAGCCAGTGTCTGAGCTACTTTTAAAAACATAACGCAGTTTCCTATCATCTACCTTGGTGGTAACTAGGATTTGGTCTCCCACAGGTATTTATTATTTCATACATGTGATAATGGCTGGTCTTTACTAACGAGGGCACAGCACTTCCCAGATGGTTTTACCTTTTAATATATAAGTTCCTTGAAGATCTACTCCCCATTCTTTTTACTTAATATTTTTAACTGCTGACCTTTATGTATATACATAATATATGAAAATAATATGAAAATCATGTATCTTATAAAATATTCTCTCTTCATTATGTAATAATTTAATTTATAAAATCTTGAATACTCTAACTGCAATAATCTCCTAAACCAAAATAAATTTATAATATTTTACCCTTCTGCTAAAAACATTAGGTGGCTTAGACTTTTAGAGAGATCTAAGATTTGTATTGGCAAATAATAGCTTAGGTTTCAAATATAATGTATAGGAAAGTAAGTTATGAACTAATTTATCCTCCCACCAACAGTGTATAAGTGTTCCCTTTTCTCCACAACCTTGCCAACATCTGTAATTTTTTGACTTTTTGATAATAACCATTCTGACTGGTATGAGATGGTTTCTCATTGTGGTTTTGATTTGCATTTCTCTATGATCAGTGATGTTGAGCTTTTATATATATATATATATAATTGTTGGCCACATGTATGTTTTCTTTTGAAAAGTGTCTGTTCATGTCCTTTACTCACTATTTAATGGGGTTATTTCTTATAAATGTAAGTTCCTTATAGACTTTGAATATTAGACCTTTATCAGATACACAGTTTGCAAAACCTTTCTTCTATTCCATAGGTTGACTGTTCACACTGTTGATAGTTTCTTCTGCTGTACAGAAGCTCTTTAATTTAATTAGGTCCCATTTGTCCATTTTTGTTGCAATTGCTTTTGGCATCTTCATTAAATCTTTGCCCGTGCCTACCCATTGTGCAAGACAGTGTGGTGATACCTCAGCGACCTAAAGACAGAAATATTATTTGACCCAGCAATCACGTTACTGGGTATATACCCAAAGGAATATAAAGTATTCTATTTTAAAGACATATGCACGTGTATGTTCATTGCAGCACTATTCACAATAACAAAGACATGGAATCAACCTAAATGCCCATCGATGATAGACTGGATAAAGAAAATGGGGTACATACACACCATGGAATACTACATAACCATAAATAAGAACAAGAGCATGTCTTTTGCAGGGACATGGATGGAGCTGGATGCCATTATCCTTAGCAAACTAACACAGAAAGAGAAAAGCACATAGTACATGCTCTCACTTATAAGTGGAAGCTAACTGATGAGAAAAAATGGACACAAAGAGTGTAGCAACATACACTGGAGCCTTTTGGAGGGTGGAGATTGGGAGGAGGGAGAGGATCAGGAACAATAGCTAATGGGTACTAGGCTTAATACCTGGGCGATAACATAATGTGTACAACAAACCCTCATGACACAAGTTTACCTATGTAACAAACCTGCACATGTACCCTTGAACTTAAAAGTTAAAAATAATTTTTAAAAAATCGTGTTGTAAAAGAAGTGCATATGCGATAACCGCTCAATAATTTTCAGGAATAGATCATTGTTGGTCGATGTTACTTTTAAAAAATCATTCTGCCTGATAATTGAAATTTCATTAATTTTCCTTTAAAATGATCAATCATCTTCTCATTAGTTCAAACGTTTCCCTTTTATTTATTCAAAGCAAGAGAATGAGAGAGGTTTCTTAGGAGAAAGGAAAGGAAAGCATTCCAATTTTGTAGTTTCACATGGGAGAAACAGTCTTTTATTTTTTAAAATATTTATTATTGCCGGGCACGGTGGCTCACGCCTGTAATTCCAGCACTTTGGGAGGCTGAGGTGGGTGAATCACGAGGTCAGGAGTTCCAGACCAGCCTGGCCAAGATGGTGAAACCCCCTCTCTACTAAAAATACAAAATTAGCTGAGTGAGGTGGTGGGCACCTATAATCCCAGCGGCTCAGGAGGCTGAGGCAGGAGAATTGCTTGAACCCGGGCAGCAGAGGTTGTAGTGAGCCAAAATGGTGCCACTGCACTGCAGCCTGGGCGACAGACTGAGACTCTATCTCAAAATTAATTAATTAATTAATTAATTAATTGTGTGTTTGTGTGTGTGTGTGTGTGTCAAGATCTCGCTCTGTCTCCCTGGCTGAAGTGCTGTGTTGCGATCAAGGCTCACCGCAGCCTCCATCTACCAGGCTCACGGAATCCTTCTGAGTAGCTGGAACCACAACCTGTGCCTGGTTAGGTTTTTGTTTTTGTAGAGATGGGGCCTTCCTGTGTTGTCCAGGCTGGTCTCCAACTCCTGGGCTTAAGTGATCCTCCGGCCTTGGCCTCCCAAAGTCCTGGGATTTTTAAAAATAATTAAGATGTGTTAGAAAAGAAGTTTTTTGACAATATCCAACATTGTCACTCGTCATATAACTCTTACCTATCACAGAGATTGTTCTTCAAGTTTCTGCCCTTTCCATTTCTTCCCATCCTCTTACTTCCATTTCCTTCCTTTTACTCCTGTCTTCTCTCTTCATTCTTTCCCCAGGAAATCTCATGATTGTGCCTATACATTGCCAGATCTAACTACATACATCTTTCAGGTACCTCATCTATGCAGCAGGCACTTTATATACTATGGTCTTGAGTGACCAGAATTGGATATCTTATCTAGGATGATCAACAAATTGTAAAATTGATGATAACAGGTCTTGATAATGAATGTATAGTTTCCTGATGTATGACTTCTTCCAACACTGACAGCCACTCAGACTTAAAACTGGTTTTATCATTGTCTCACTGCTGCTCCTCCGCCATATCCTATACATTTTGATGCATTCAGTCATGTATGCAAGCATTTTTCTTCTCATGGGTGTGGATTCATTTACTCAGCCAGCCTGTGTTAGTAACACAGGGGCATGTCTTTTCTAAGTGCTTTAGAAAATGCAACAGGATAAATCAAACGTGGTTCTGATGAATTTTTGCCTATCATGTGTACTATATTTGCTCCTATTTGATCAGGCTGTAATCACTTACCTTGCTCAGATTGCCTAAATATCTAATTACCTAAGAGTTTCACTGCTATCAGTTTCTTCTCATCTTTTCCAGAGTCATCTTTCCATGTCACTCTTTTGTCCAGAACAAACAAACAAAACAATACAATAACAAAAAAAAAAATTCCTGAGATGAACTTACTCCCTAATTTGGTGAGAAGAGGTTATCAGGAGCATCGGTGGTAGCTAGAGGCCAAAGCAAAGAAAAGCTACTTTTACTGGGAGGTACTTTAAAGTCATAAAGCTCCATTAAAAATTGAGTTTATAAAAAGTCACCTTAGCTTTCTTTTTTTTATTTTCCCCAAATTAATGAGGTTCATCTCTATTTTTTAACATTGATAGTTGCCTTCTCTTATTAATGAGAGACAGGTTGACTTACTGTTATGCTGAGAATGGAGAGAATTAAGAAAGCTGAATAATACCAGGATGGCAAAAGACTAGTATAGCTGTATCCGGGAAGACGAGCTCACTCTTTACTCGAGGAAATAGATATCCTGCTTTCTCTTTTTCCCTTTCCAAAGGGCCCATGGCAGTTTGGTCAGAATGCTCCTTCTACATATAGCAAAACAAAACAGTACAAAACAAAATTTGCAATCAGTATGTTCATAAAGTGGATAATGTATTTAAGCCTTGTGTTTTTTTTTCTCTTCAATGATTCATAATGATGGTTTTCTCTGCCTGAAAAGACCTTCCACCGTGTCTTAACTGCCTTTTGTTGAGGGGGGTGTCTACAACACCTACCATGGTGATTAAGATTTAGTAAATATTTAATGACTATTTTATTAAAATATAAGTTTCACTCTATTTTTTATATTTAAGTTGAAGATGCATTAAAAAGTAAGTGATAACACTTAAAACAATGATCAAATATTAACTAACTCAAGACATAACTTCATGTTCCCTGAAAAGCCAGTGACATTATAAAAAAAATAACCTCACCAGAAAGACCCTGCTATACAATGCTACCAATCGCCTGTTGTTTAGCAGATTCCGTCTCCTTCCTTTTTGGGTTTTATAGCTGGAGGCAGGTGGCTCATTAAAACTTGAAAAGAGTTTCTCCAAATTCAATTTCTGAATTCTCTGCAGGAATAGGCTTTGTAGAATCTCATTGAGCACAGGCACATTTGTTTATTTGTTTGTTTTGTTTTTCTTCATCATCAACATGGAACTCAGTTAAACTGATTAGCACTTAGAATTAGAGTCATTGCACATTGTTTCCTAAGCCACACTTTCATATCCAGAACCAGTAGGTTGCTCTTTAATTCCTGCTAGTGGGCCATGAGTTTTCACCTTTTATTCACAACTCAGAAAACAGGAACCTTGCAATGTTGAGTCAGAAGCAGGGTGAGTTTTTCTGATCTTTAGAAGTCTTTTGAAAGAAAATTTATTTTAGTATGGCAATAAAATGTTATTACATCTGACAGCAAAATATGTGTGTATACATATATAAAAATATACACACATATATGTATATATACAAATGTGTATATATATATATATATAATATAGACCACTGCAAAATAAAATGGTTGAGAAGAAAGCAGATTATAAATCAAAGAAAGTAGGAGTATTTCTCTCATTATACAGACAATGAAAAATTTTTGCAATGAGATGTAAAGGTTAAGCATTTTGTTCAAAATCATAAAACAAGTGAGTGATGTATCTGAGAAAAAAATCTAGAATACTCCCAGCCTCATTCTCTATCCTCTAATCCTGAAACTAGATTTTCAGCTTTATACTCTACCTCACAATACTTCCCTACCAAGGAACTACTTTTGTCAGTGAAAAAAAGGCAGTTTTATTCCCTGGTCCTGTTGATTTCCCATCTTTCACTATCAATTGCCAACTACCTGCCTGGGGACATCATATAAGTTTTTATCAGGGGAAGTCATCTTACTCGATCTTCCAAGACTATTCTTATTCTTTTAATATTGCCAATTGATCTCAAAACCATCAGGGATTGAAAAGTTTGGTTTAATTTTTAAATTACCATCTATCTATCTATCTGTGTGTGTGTGTGTGTGTGTGTGTATATATATATATATTTTTTTAAAGTGAAATAACCCAACAGGATCTCTAATGAAAATAATTGATATGTGCCCTTATCTCAAGAACTCAGGCCCAGGACTTCAGAGGCAACCACTTTTAATGGTGTGCAGGTGTAGCTCTTCTTTTGGCTATCTTTACATTTGGATATAAGGTGCCTGTGTTGTCATGTCCTGATTTATCTTCTGCTTCAAGTATCTTCTTATAGATCAGTAAATATGGATTTATCTCAAAATCTTTCACTTTCTCTTCTATATGTCAGCGTTTTTGTTTCCTCTCTCAAGCCACTTTGATCACTTGGAATAATAGACATAAGCCAGTGTTTCTTATATTATCAAGTTGTGGATTGAATTTCATTTTCCACACCCTACATTAATATGTTCAAGCCTTGACTTTAGAATGTAACCTTACTTGGAAATAAGGCCTTTAACTGAGGTTGAAAACATTAAAGAGGGGTCATCAGGGTGGGCTCTAATCCTGTGTGACTGGCAACTTTATAGAAAGGAGAACTGGACACAGGAACCCACACAAAGGAAAGGTGATGTGAGCAGATGTAGAGAAATGGTCATCTACAAGCCAAGGACAGAGGCCTAAAACAGATCTCACCCCTAGATGCCTCAGAAGGAAGCAACCCTGCCAGCACCTTGATCTCAGACTTTTAGCCTCCAAAACTGTGAGATAATAAATTTCTGTTGTTGTCAGTCACTCAGTTTGTGGTACTTTGTTACAAGACCCCTAGGAAACTAAAACACAAGTATATAGTCAGGGGTCTCGTGACTACACACCACTATGTCTAACCATGGGTGTTCCCAGTACAGGACTAATGAAAGCCCCTAGTCAATTGGCCTTAGGCCCAGTTACAGCTTACAAGCTGGTGGCCTCTGAAAGTCTACTGGGTCTGCTTCTCTTGAGGTAAAGCATAGCTTTTTTGTTTTGTTTTGTTTTGTTTTTGAGACGGAGTCTCGCTCTGTCGCCCAGGCTGGAGTGCAGTGGCGCGATCTCGGCTCACTGCAAGCTCCGCCTCCCGGGTTTACGCCATTCTCCTGCCTCAGCCTCCCAAGTAGCTGGGACTACAGACGCCGCCACCTCGCCCGGCTAATTTTTTGTATTTTTTAGTAGAGACGGGGTTTCACCGTGTTAGCCAGGATGGTCTCGATCTCTTGACCTTGTGATCCACCCGTCTCGGCCTCCCAAAGTGCTGGGATTACAGGCTTGAGCCACTGCGCTCGGCCTTTTTTTTTTTTTTTTTATTTAAACAAGTCTGTAAAACTATCTTTAAAGCAACAAATTTTGCTTAAAGTGTTTTAAAAGTTTAGTACAAATCTGAGACCAAAAAAAAAGATCCTCATTAATTTTTAGAGCATATGCTATTATGATTTGCTAACTTCCTTTATATTCCCACACCTGGCCCTTCTTGTTTCCAAGTCACAATTGTAGAAAAACACCACATATGTAAAATGATCTATTTCAGTTCGCCAGTGAGCCACTGAAGTTTTATATACTATTACAGAATCCTCCAAAAGACATAGACATTTCCTTGAGAAAAAGATGGTTACTTAGGGTTCAAAATAATTACATAAGCAAGAATCATGATATGAATAGATGGATAAAGGACTAAATAAAAGTAACAAAAGGGCCCACATTTTGTTTATTCTTAAGTAATTGTGTAATGTTAAGAAAACTACTTAGCCATTATCAGTATCTCTTTATTTATTACAGAAGTATAACAGAGAATTTTCTTTCTCAAAATTTCTAAGAATGAGCATTTGAATTGTTTAAAGCCAGTTATAAACTGTTTGAGGCACTTTATAAATAAGTTTACTATTCTAAGAAATCAGAATTTTTGCTTGACTGTGAAGGTTTTAGAAGATATACCTCTATTTGGGATTATTTTAAACAAATGTATAATTTTATCTAAAACATAAAAAATTACTTGATCAAATGATGTTACTTGTATGTACACAATACAAACTTTGAGAGCTATTAAGTTAAACTTTTTGAACAAGTTAAACTTCTTGACAGCAAGTTCTTATGAGTAAAATATATTCGTATGACTTTTGGGTTAGTTGAACAATATATCTTTAAGAAATTATTTTTCAATTTATTAAAATATCCTTTTAAAAATAAGCATTCTCCAACTAGTTAATGTTTTCTCTCATCATATTTTGTCATTGTAATTTAGTCCAGAATCTCATCTCTCCTACTGAAAAGAGGCAATAAACATTAGTTTCTTCTCTTTTCTCCTATATCTTGAACATGTTTCATTGAAAAATTAACTCAAATATATTTTTTCCACTTAAAGTACTGATTTATTGTCTGAAATAAATTATGGGGACATGAAAGATATTAGAAGGTTGAGGAAGACTTTAAAACTCAATGTAGTTTATGAAGTGTACCAAAGAAGAGAGGAGTGTTATAAATAATAATGAAGACAAATCTAGAGTTTATTTAACTAGCCTCTCTCTCTCTCTCTCGCTTAAGTCTCCTAGATTACCAATGAGTTAGTTAGATCAAAATCGATCCTTTAGACCAGGCACGGTGGCTCATGCCTGTAATCCCAACACTTTGGGAGGGCGAAAAAGTGGGCGGAACACTAGAGGACAGGAGTTTGAGAACAGTCTGGCCAACATGGCGAAACACCCTCTCTATTAAAAAAACTAGCCTAGCAGGGTGGCAGGCGGCTATAATCCCAGATACTCGGGAGGCTGAGGCACAAGAATCACTTGAACCTGGGAGGTAGAAGTTGCAGTGAACCAAGATATCGTACCACTGCACTCCAGCCTGGGGGACAGAGTGAGACTCCATCTCAAAAAAAAAAAAACAATGAAATTGATTCTTTATTATAGTCCACAGTAAGAGGCAGTTTCAACATCCCTGACTTCTTGAAAAAAGAGAATTTAGATTATCACACATGAACCCCATCAACTCATTCCTCTCTACTCCAAATCTTCGCCTGTATTTATGCCTATTTCCTTTCAGGCCCCTCCCCATCCTGCAAACTGCCTTAACCCACTTACCACCCCTTCCCAGGAGCGGAGGAAGGATGACTCCCTTAGTCTGAGGAAAGATCAACCTCTGCCTGCAGACTGTTCCACCCTCAAGACAACATGAATGTTTCAACCCCTGGTCTTGATAGCATTACATCTTTGCCCTCCAGGATTATATGACTTTCATTATTTGCATTTTTATTTATATTTTCAGTATCTCCTCCTCCTTCTCTATGTATATCTCCATCTTCTCTATGTATATACATGCCCACACTTCAACCACAAATGTAAAGAAACAACAAAAAGAGCAACACACACACACACACACACACACACACACACACACACACACACACCCCATACCATACCATTCAAGCTTCTGCTCTCTTTTAGTTCTTCCAGCTCTCACGACTTGGATCCTAAAAGAGCTAACTCTAGTTATTTCTTTAATTTTCTCACAGATTTTGCCCTCTTTAAGATCCCTAAATTAGGATGCAAATTTTGCAACTCTAGCTGATCTCATATCTCATACATAGCCAAATTGTATGTGTGTATATATACACATATATTTGTTCTTAGTGCCCCTGCTCCTTAAAGCCTGGAGGATTTTACAGTGTTTGCCATGTTTTGCTTCTTGAAACTTGGACTTCTTGGTGGATGTGAACATCCTAAGGACTAGATTTCTAAAGTGAAAACTGAGCACATTATTATTAAAGATGTGATATAAAAATGAACCCTTTTAATTGCTGTCATAGCCCCTTGAATACACCTCTTGCTCACATTTCTCACCATTTCCTTGTTCCCAAAAGAGTTTTAAATTTTAGTATCAGAAAGACTAGAATATTTTTAAAGGGCCTTTAAAATGGTTTCTAATGGTGCTTAGTGACTATTTATTGTATTGAATTGAATGAGTTTAACAGGTAAAATTTAATCTTATTCCATGCTCTGAAAAATAGACTAGTTTCAAAAAATCATCAGTCTGTTAATATCAATTATGATTATTATTAATTTTTAAGAGATAAGGTTTCACTCTCTCACCTAGGATGGAGTGCAGTAGTTTAGTCATAGCTCACTACAGCCTTGAACTCCTGGGCCCAAGCGATTCTCCTACCTCAGGTGCCTGGGTAGCTGGGACTGCTACTAGGTGTGCACCTGGTGAGATATATATATACATATATATATATATATTTTTTTAAAGAAACGGGGTCTCATTGTCTCACTATGGTGCTTAGGCTGCCAGTTTTTTTTTTTAATTAGGTGAAATTTATACTTTATTTTTTTCCTATAGTAGTAAATAATTTTTAAAAAATTATTTTAAAAAATTAAAAAAAAATTTTACAAAATACTTCTAGTTACACATGAACTTGAGTATCCTTACTTTTCAGTGTTTTTACCTTCTCTTTTTTTTGAGATGGAGTCTCACTCTTGTCGCCCAGCCTGGAATACAATGGTGAGATCTTGACACATTGCAACCTCTGCCTCCCAGGTTCAAGTAATTCGCCCTCAGCCTCCTGAGTAACTGGGCTTACAGCCACCTGCTATCACACTCGGCTAATTTTTGTAGTTTCAGTAGAGATGGGGTTTCACCATGTAGGCCAGGCTGGTCTTGAACTCCTGACCTCAGGCGATCCACCTGCCTCCACCTCCTAAAGTGCTGGGATTACACCCGTGAGCAACCGTGCCCACCCTTTATCTTCTTTTTACATTTATTTTGTACCTATGTTCATACTAGTTATAACACCTCCTATCCCCACAAAATAAAAATGAATAAAATCAAAATGTTATACATAGAAGAAGCATGTATGTAAGGTCTAGACAAGTAAACAAGTCCATTGACAAATTTTAATCATTTTCCTAGCTACAGTTCATTTTGTAATTCTCTCGTAATCAATTTTCTGCTTATTTCCATTTATAAGGGAATTCAGATAAGGACTAAGTAAAAATTTCCAGGACT
Source organism: Rhinopithecus bieti (assembly GCF_001698545.2). Taxonomy (NCBI): domain Eukaryota; kingdom Metazoa; phylum Chordata; class Mammalia; order Primates; family Cercopithecidae; genus Rhinopithecus; species Rhinopithecus bieti. Next base: position 1,296,767 of record NW_016804196.1, on the reverse strand, counting down.
TATAAGCTCTTTGTAAGTCTAACCATTAAAAACTTAACATCATATTATTCATAAAATGCATTCTTGATACTAGACATTTTCATTTTCTGTGTTGAACATTTAGATGCTCTTCATACCCATTTTTAATGGCATTTAAAGTTCTAAATGTGTTGCTTTGCCATGCCTTTCCTGTAATCTTAATGGAGTCTCCAATTCCTCACTCACATCCTTGCACACTTGACCTCTCCCAATTATAATATAAAGTTAAAAGATGGAAGTTGATTGTACTGTATCCCAAAATGGCTTTTTGATATCTGAAGAGATATCATAAAGCTGAATGCTCCCTATTCCTCCCTTGAATGCATTATCTTCCTTGCCACCTCCCACTAAATTGCTACCTCCAGAAAACAGAGCTTCATACTAAGTTTGAAGAGTGAATATAGGTCACTAACACAGCGGGGCCATATACCGCAATTTGTCCACTAGCCTGACTCATTTTGTGTTCTAATTTCAGTAAGAGGGTGCTGTTTCTTTGCTAAGTGGTAATTGCACCTGCAGTACTAAAACCTTTCTACATGCCTGGAAAAGCACACTCACTATCAGCTTGCAATCATTCCCTACCGTGCTCCTCAATAGTTTCTGTGAGTTTGCTGGCCTTGCCCTTCAGAATGACTCCCTGGTTTCTTCTATAGATGTAGTTCCGTGGCGCCCAGAGTCATGCTGTTACTGTCAGCAGGAGACCAGGCATAAGACAGGCTAAGACTTTAGATCAGTGTCCTGTATTACACTCTAGGGCTCTAGGGAGACATTTCACATGCTGCCTGGGACCTTGGGAACTTGCTGTCATCCAGAATTCAATCCAAGTCATAAAAGTATCAAGGGTAGAGATGATGATCATGATGATGATGATGATGATTGTTATTATTATTTTGCCCAGGCTGGAGTGCAGTGGCACGATCTTGGCTTATTGCAACCTCCGCCTCCCGGGTCCGAGTTCAAGCAATTCTCCTGCCTCAGCCTCCCGAGTAGCTGGGATTACAGTCACATGCCATCATGCCCATCTAAATTTTGCATTTTTAGTAGAGACAGGGTTTCACCACCTTGGCCAGGCCGGTCTTGAACTCCTGACCTCGTGATCCGCCCACCTCGGCTTCCCAAAGTGCTAGGATTACAGGCGTGAGCCACCACGCCCTGCCATTGGTGGAAATTTTTTGTTTGGAATCCTAAACTTCAGTCCACCAATCTAACCATGTTAGCGCAGGATACTGCAATTTTTTTTTTTTTTTTTTTTTTTGAGACAGGAAATTTACAGTTGCTGCTTTCTCTTTCTTCCCTTTATATACTTATACCAGGGAAACAAAACAAAACAGAACAAAACTTTCTCTTTGAATGTAAGCCAGATTGCACAGGAATTCACCAATATGAATTAACTGACATTGCAATTGCTCAAATATCCATGCACCTCTTTTAAGTTTAAAATGTATTCTTAAGTTTAAAATGACTTATTTCTTGGTTTTAAAAAAAATCTCAAACCAGGTCAGTGTTTGCTTTCTCTTTTTTTATTATTAATACTCTACACTTTATGAACTCCTTCACTCACTAGAATAGGATCGGAGTTATGACATCCCCAGCACCAACTCTAGTTTCTGGCACACCAATGCCCCCAAAATATTAAGTGAATGAATTACTAAGTGAACAAATGAGTGAGGGGAGATGTTTAACCATCTTTAAAAATTTGAAACTGGAAATTGTAGTTTGGGATCAGCAATTGAATAAGAAGAGCTTAGATGTGGTTAATTAGAAAATAAATGAAAATGAGAAGAGAGATAAGCAATAAATAGATTATACGTTTGAAAGGGGTAATGACATCAGAAAATTAGTGGAAAATATAGATTCCTAATCTATTTTTTAAAAGGTCTAGATTGCTACTGTGGGACACATGAAACAAATGAGCAAAAGAAACTTAGGCTGTTAGTACTGATAGAAAATAGAAAAGAAATGTAAGAATTAGAATAAAATAAAGATTTGGCATTAAGAATCTTCATTTTTCCCTCTCCACTTAGGACTTACAACCTAGAAAGCCAGTTAACTGATTAGTCAATGGTTGTTTTTAACATTTTCCATTCTGTTTACTATTTAACAGGATGGAAAAATCCCAAGAGAGAAGATGGCGACAATGGGGAGGATGTAGTTTAAGTGTCTGCATGGCACATTGTTCAGGCTTTTGAGAGACGTATCTGGGTCCTGGGAATCTCTTGGGCAAAGGAAATGGGTTAAGAGAAGATTGCAAAAGGGAAGGGGGCACATACAGAGACAATCTTCATCATTCTTACAATTCCTTGTTTGAGGGACTACATGTGCACGTCCATAGGAGACCTAAACCTCTTGATACCGTGTTCAGTTGAAATGTAATCCCTCACCTCAAGGCTCTTCTCTGGTAAAGGTGATCCTTCATCACACAATTCCCATTATACTCCCTAAGACAGATGTATATCCTTTGGGAGAGAATTTCCTATTTTGATCAATAGTGGTAATCACACTACTAGTTAATTTTTCACGTTATATACCAGACACATTCTGGACTCTTCTCTCTTAATGCCATAGAATCAACAACTCAAGAGGCAGTCAGGAGGTGTCTGTAGTATAAGCCATTTTAAAAAGTAGCAAAGTCTTTGTGTGCCATGGAGATGCATTGGTTATCCCTCTCTCCATGACCCTAGTAAAGTCATCTCTAATGTCTGGTATGTAATATACTTTCAGTAAAAATCGGTTTGGAATGAAAGTAGGAAAGGGTGTGTAATTGATGCTTGGCAATTCTTTGCCATACCCATGGAATGAAAACATTTTGTTCAAGACAGTGACAGCAACACTGCATATGTACTAAGGTTGGTGCTTTTAACCTCTGTGAACCATGGTTGAATAGTAAATCACTGGATGTGAAAAGAAAACTATAAATATTTTGGGGAAAAGCCAAAAATATCAAAGTAAGCTGAGCTTAGTCAGAAACTGCAGCCAATTTCACTTGGCAGAATTGCTTCCATCAAACTGTGGAATTAGAGGCAAGTCACTTAGAATTGTAGCAATTACGGCTACCTAACCACTTCAAGGAAACTGTTAACTAATTAATTAATTAATTAATCAGTGTGTGGAACATCTACTTTTTCATTTCTTTGTCCTAGGCACCATTTTGAGATTTGGCTTCGAGGAGCTTTTTATCATTTAAGCAGAAACCATTTCTAGAGCAAGATTCTGTGAAGACTATAGGATAATTTAATATTATATGCATACACTTTGTTACATTAAAAACGTCATAATTATCTGAATATGAATTAGCTATTAACTACTACAAAAAGTATCGTACCTAAATATTAATTATTTACATTCTATTAATGCATTCATATGAAGTGCTGTCTAGTGCCTACTTCTCCCTCTCTACACCACTGACTATATAGTCTTTGAAATGTAACCCAGAACTAAAAGCACTTACATTATTTAATTTATTCATTCTTCATAAATAAATATTTATTGACAACCTAATATGTTCCTGGCATTGTGTTAGGTCCTAGGTGAACAAAACCTCCATAGATCTTAACTTCATAAAGCGTATAGTTCAAGGAGAGAGAAAAGCACTAAATAGAAGGATGTGAGTGTGTGTGTTTCAAAACAATTACAAATTGTTTTATGTGCCATGAAGGAAAATAAAAACGGGACACCATAAACATTTAAAATGAGGATATACTTTAGATAAGGTAGTCATAAAAGAAACCTTTTCAAAGAGAAGGATAAAAAGAAAACACTCAGGGAGACTGGAATAAGCATTTCAAGCTGAAGAAAGAACATGCAGACAGTGTAAAGGTGGGGGCAATGGGAATGAACAAAACTTTTCCCATCAAGGAGCAGAGAGAAATCCAGTGTGGCCAAAAGATATTTTGTTAAATATCTTTTAACAAAAGCATAACACAAAATAACAAAACAAAATAGCAGAAAGGGTAAAAGCATGAAAATGTAATAATAGTAATAGAGTTTTAGTATGTGCCAGGCATCAGTCTAAGCAATTCTGCATTATCTCATTTGATCCTTATAACAAATCTATCAAGAATGCACTACAATTTTCTCCATTTTACAAAAAAAAAAAAAAAGAGACAGAAACGTGAGGCCTAGACGTTTTCTCCTGGATTTGCCTTTATAAAGGTCATTGGTTACCTTTGCAGGCAAAGTTGTAGCGGAATAGTAATAGCAGATACTGTGTCAGCATGTGATGAGGACTCCTGGAGAAATGATGGGAAATGGCATTTGTAAACCATTCCCTCTACCTGAGGTTTGGCTGGAGAGAAGAGCGGTGGAACTGAGTGGTAACTGTAAGGGAAGTAGGGAATGAAAGGCTGTGTTGTGTAGCGTCTCCATTTTGTCTCCCTTATAATGGGGACCATGTGGACATATTTCTATGCCAATGAAATAAGATATCACATAACACTTATTTTGATTTCCAATTCTGTCTTTGCTGCTAATGCTGTCTTAAGATCAGTGCAAGACAAAGCAACAAATCTTCACTCCATGCCTGCTGCTATGCACCAATACCTTGCTCACATTCTACTGCCTTGATTCAAAATCATTTGTTTCTGAGGCCCTTTGTGAGGGCTCCCGTTGTGTTTCATCTCTATAATTGTACTCACGGGTTTCTGGCCCTCATTCTTTGTATCCTCGCTGTTTGGAGAAACTCAGATGAACTCGAAAGTGCTTTTCCCTATTATTTCACTCAGCGTGGTAGTCAACACAAGATTTCTGTGACTGAATCTGGGAGGGAAGTTTCTCCTCACTATCAAGTGAGCAATTCTGCAGTGGACACCAGCTGAGTGTCCCCCAGTTCAATTCCAACACTATCTACCTGAGGATACTGCCAGATCCTACAGGCCGGGGCTCAGTCTCCAAAACTGACCCCTTTAGACATCATTAGACATTGGTCACAACTCCAGGTCTCTGGAAATTCTGACCAGCCATCTTCAAATTGAGTTTCCCATGACTCCCTCTTTGGGTTTGATTAATTTGCTAGAGGAACTCACAGAACTCAGGGGAATACTTTACTGATTTATTAGAAAGGATATTTTAAGGATACAAATAAACCGCCACGTGAAGAGATCCGTAGGGTGAGATCAGGAAGGGTTCCAAGCGCAGGAGTGTCTGTCCTCATGGAGTCGGGGTATGCCACCCTCCCCACATGTGGATGAGTTCCTATTCAGTGTCCTATGAGACCCCCACATGCTCAGCTCTCCTGAGCCTTTTTGGGTCTTTTTATGCAGACTTAATTGGATAGGCATGATTGAAGCATGGATAGCCATGTAGAAATGTGATTAGACAAAAAGGGTTTGATTTAAACCCAGCCAGGTTTATCTGTTTAGTTCCTTGGTCTCATTGTGTAGCCTTTTTTCCTCCAGGGTATGGGGTGGAACTCTCTCTTTGATAAAGGTCGTATGACGCATATTATGATTAGAGTCCTGTTATGGGCAGGTGAAGGAGGGTGGGAGAATGTCTGAGCCATTCTGTTTACTGTAGCAAGGTCTATGGGAGTTACAAGCCAAGAATTGTGGGTGAAAACACACACACAGACACACACACACACACAATATCACACTCACCTTGCTGCTTTCAGGTATGAGGAAACCTGGACTCATTACATCATAATGTAAAAGTTTATTTTGCGCTCATGGAAAACCCAAAGTGACTGCTCCTTGGTAGAAATGCCTTGTTTCTGCAATAATCAGGGCCAGGCTGCTTCCATCTGTGGCTCTCCCTTTATCAACATTTGCCCTCAAAGGTTGCCGTGGATGTCTGTATTAAGTTAGTGAAAGGAAAGATAATAAAGGATCATGCTTGGGGGTATTTTATACGTTGGGCACATCGTTTTAAAATGCACGTCATTCTACGTATATTCTATTAGCCAGAGCTCAGTCCAACTGAGCTGAGTTGGCAAATCCCACTGCCAGAAAGGCTGGGAAATGTAGTCCAGCTGTGTTTTGGGGACAAAGAAGACCCGCTTAGGATGACTAGATAGTTACTTGCTGCCCCTCTGGATCTGGTCACTTGCCTGCCCGGACAAGTTAGAACACCTCCCCTTCCCTCCCTCCCCTCCCCTCCCCTTCCCCGCCTTCCCCCCCTCCCGGGGTTCGCCCCCCTCCTCGCTTCGCCTTGTGCCTGGGTCCGNCCCTCCCCTCCCCTCTCCTCTCTTTTCCTTTCTTCTTGACCCTGTCCCACCTTAATGAATAAGCAAGGGCTCCCTCCTCTGCAACAAAATTTCAGCTTCTGCCCTTATTGTTCTCCTTAATATGACCAAAGTCACAGAATGAAATTGATGTTTTACTCTGTCTTCCCAGTAAAATGGCAATGCTGTCTGTTAAGGAGAGCTTCATTCATCGGCTTAACCACAACTATAACTGAAAGAACAATTGCTCTGCTTCTGAGCCACAGACCAAACCAATCTACAGTTAAAGTAATTTCTCTCCCAAAAAAAAGATAGTCATTCAAAGAAATCTTTCTCATACAGATGTATTGCTTCAAAGCATTTTATTACTTAATCCTCATAATATTTGTAGAAAGCAGAAATTAATGCTTTTATTTTATAAATGAAAAGATTGATAGGTAAGGAGATTAAGTTTCATTTAACTAATAATTGTTGGGTATTAGGATGTTTTGAAATGCTCTTATTTCTAAGCCTATGTTTTTTCTAATATACTATGATGGGTGATTTTTCTTTCATTTGGCCACTGTATTTCTTTCTGTAGGAGTATGAAAAGCTAATGAAAAGTATAAAGTAGTGAGAGAAAAAAAGAACCATACTATCAGAATCCAAATGTAACAAGTTTCATAAATTTTTCTTACAATCTATTGCCTATGATCTTTTTTCTTTTGAAAAACAAATGAGAGAAACTACATATAGTAAAATAACAATTAGACTTATGTATCCATTACTCCCAAATTTCAAAAAAATCAATATTTCTAATATTTACTTCAGATCTCTTTTTAAAGATATAAAATATTATAGATAAAAGTTACATGGGCTTTTTTTTTTTACACTGTTAATTCATGGATTATTTCTTTCATACTCTGCTTCTTACTAAATATTTCATCATAAAATTAAACACTACCCATAGAATTAAGCATAAACTTACCCTGTTGCATATTATTCTATTGCTGAATATTCAGCAATTTTAAGTTATGCTATAATTATACTGTAATGCATTTCTTTATGCTTAAATCTTTGTCCATATTTCAAATAAGTTTCTCTTGTCATTTTTCATAGAAAGGGAAAATAAATGCAAATTCATCTCTACTGTATCTACTGCTATTTACACCTTCTTAAATTCCTAATTCTGATTATTGTCTGATCTGAAATATATCTTTACATTATTTGTTTCTAAGATGGGCAGGTGATTCATATGTTTTGCACATTTTGCCTATCAGATAATGTCTTTCTGTTAGCTTCACAAATGAAAGACAGTTCAGCTACTTAAGAAATTCTTTGGTTATAGCCTTTTCCTTGATACACATTTTAGATAATATGCCAACATTTTCTGGCACTTTAGTGCAAAGGAAAATATGAAGGCAGCCAGTTTTCTGGGTGTTCTTTTAATATTTTCTTTCACCATTTAATTAAAATTTTGCCCAGGGTGTCTAGGTGTGGGACTCTTCGTTGATTTAATGTGTAACATGGTACTGTGACTTTTCAGTTGACTTATTCGATTTTTGTTTGCTCGTTTGTTTCAGATCTTACTTATGTACAAATTGATTTCCCCCCCGTAAGACACCTAAGTTATTCTTCTATACTTTGTCTTCCACATTTATTATCTTATTTTTTCCTTCTGTCCCCTTCCTTAAATCTCTTGGTCATTTTTGTTGCATTCTGGAAAAATAATTGAAGTTTTCGTTTCATCACTGATTTGATTTTTTAATCAATTTTACTGTCTGCTGCTCTTAATATGCATTTAACACTTCCATTGCATTTGAGTTTTCTGCTAATCCTACTTTTCTCAGCAGTTGCCCATTTCAATTCATCCTGCTTTATACCCACACCAGACTGTTGTCATGCTCCTTTCACATGTGCATCTCCGAATTCGTGCATTTTTTGCACCCTATGTGTCTACAAAAGTGATTGTACTTTCCCTTTAATGTTATTATTTCTTTTTTTTTTTTTTTTTTTTTTTTTTTTTTGAGATGGAGTCTCGCTCTGTCGCCCAGGCTGGAGTGCAGTGGCCGGATCTCAGCTCACTGCAAGCTCCGCCTCCCGGGTTCATGCCATTCTCCTGCCTCAGCCTCCCGAGTAGCTGGGACTACAGGCGCCGCCACCTCGCCCGGCTAGTTTTTTTGTATTTTTTTTTTTAGTAGAGACGGGGTTTCACCGTGTTAGCCAGGATGGTCTCGATCTCCTGACCTCGTGATCCGCCCGTCTCGGCCTCCCAAAGTGCTGGGATTACAGGCTTGAGCCACCGCGCCCGGCCAATGTTATTATTTCTTGTTCTTGGTATTATCTTCTCTACTTTTAGGATGATGATTGTCACTTCTTTTCTCCTGTGTCCTTACACAGGTTCCTTTCTTGTTTACTTTGTGGTTATTGTTGTTTTGTTTTCTCATCTTCAGATGGGTGCTTTTGTCAAGACTCTCCACGTGCCAATGGACAAAGTATTTATTTTGGCTTTCATCTCTTTTTCTAGACATTTCATTGATGAATGAAAAATCCCCTGGCAGAGGTTTGGCCAGACATCCAGTTAATATGCACAGTTATTAGCATAATTTTAATGTCTATTATTAGGATTTTATCAAGTGTAGGGTCTACTGGATTCTGATAAGGTAGTCAGTTCCCAGTTTCTAAATCTTTTTTATTCTGAACCAGGGAATTAAAAAAAATAAAAGAAAAAGCAGGCATTCTTCTCAGTTTCTCTTGTTCTTGTCACCACCAAAAGCTCATTACTTATGAGGACAACTATTGTAATGCAATAGTCAATATTACCTCCTATGCTTACTTCATAAAAATTTACTCTCTGAAAGTTTTACTCTTCAACTGAGAGTAAAGGAAAAGTGCTGATGGGTGTGGAGAAGTAGCTGCACCCACACAGAGCAAGATGGATTCCTCATTTTTCTGCTTGGCAGAGAACTTGACTTCCTAAAGAAGAGTAAGCCTGGTGGCAACAGTGGGGAAATAGAGCATGAGCACTCCGTCAGTTGGGTTAAACCAAAAGCCAGTCACCCGATGAACACTGAACAGAGCTGTCACATCCTGCCAATCATGGAAATGCTGGTAATCACTTTCCATGCTTTGCCAATTCTCTTATCTTAGTAGCAAGTTGTGAAAAGCTGAGCTGGGAAAATTACACTTAATTTTACCCTGTAGCTACCAAATGATTACCAAATAACATATTTTAAAGATGATACTTGTATTTAGTATAAAATACACAAAATGCTATGGTGATCCAGGTTAAAGTTTTTTTCATACTGGTCGCTACTTTTTCTTGAATACTGTCAGTAAATGACATATTTAAAAATATAATTAAAATAAAAGAAAGAAAATAAGCTAGGTTTGGAAAACACACAGCTAGTCTTTCTGTATACTTATGGGTAGCTTTATTAATCTTTTGTTAAAAAATGTAATGCCAAAAATGGAATATATTTATGAGATTTTAATGTCTACTTTTGTTGTATGATAATTCTATCAGTACTTGAAGAGGGTACTTTCTAAAATCCTAGGGAAAAACTCACAATGCACCAGGAGGAAAGGTGCTCCCAGTGATTTTTCTCACATGACAAATGTATCAGTTGGAGTTGGTGAGCACTTTTGTTGATGAGTTGAATAATTTTTGTGAGTTGACTAATATTTTGGGAAATATGGTTATGGGTAGCTCTGTTGGTCTATGTCCTACAGTGTAGGAAGCCAGACCACTTTCCTTTCTTTTCTGGCCTTGAGCTGTGTAAAAGTAAATGCCTACAATTTCTTTTCTTAGGATAATAAAATGTTGCTTCTCAGTGAAAGTAAGATAACTACAAATTTAAGATAAACACTGTGCTTTAAATATTTTTTTAAATTACATTTGGAATCATTAAAAATATTGGACTTTCACCTTAGAATAATAAAATTCAGGAAAATATTTATAGAAAACATAGTGTAAAATTCTCCTCAATTGCATAAAAATGACAGGTTATTTAGCTTGGACTGGAAAGTTCTGGAAATATCCCACTGGTAGTCCCAAAGCAATAAGGAAATTAACACTGACCATGAGAACACTACTTTTATATGTACTAAAAACATAATCATTTCAGCATCCTCATTACTTAAGCACCTTAAATCTAGTTGGGTACCGCAAAGCTATATCCTCATGCTTTTTAGGATGATGATAATCTTAACGGGAAGATCATTGTCAATTTTAAAATTGAGATTAGCATTTGCTCTTTCTTAACTTGAAGGACTGCCCTTGAGGTTATAATTACTGAGTGATGTTACAAAATGAACTCTAACACTAAAGTTAGTTTCATGTAGCCATATTTATCTCGGTTCTGTAGGGGGTGGTGAAATAAAAGGCCATGTCCCTTGGGCCCTCTGGGATATTTAAGATGTGGGAAAAGGCAAAAGGAAACATGTGAAAGCTTGTTGGGCTTGTCTTCTGACATCCCCCATCTTCATTTTCAGAACAGTAGGAGGTATGTGGTCTTTTCTCCCTGGAGAGGGAACATCTGCTTTGTAGACCCAAGGTTCACTAGCTACATCCACTCCAAGGGCAGCCAGCTCAGCAAGACACAAATGTTCTATTAACAAATTTGGCCCTTGTCTCCTGCCTGTAATCTCCACATTGTCTTTTGCTCTCTTGGCTTTTGACAGGCCCTTTGCAAAGAGCCAAAAAACCTTGCTGCAACCTGCAAAATGAAAGACAAACAAAAAGGAGTGCAAAGGAATTCCTGTTGCTGATAAAAAGCTGTGAGCACTAATTACATCACTACTAGTTCATTGAAAGAGAACAAGAGAAAAGCCTGAAATGAAGATATGAGAAAACAAAAACAAAAAACACGAATACTGAAAACTTTGAATTGTTTTCCGTTTGGGATGCTTGTGGATATACAATTCAATTAATGTTTAATCAGTCTTTACTCTCTTATTTTTTTATAAAGAGAAATTCTGGCCAGGCATAGTGGCTCACTCCCATAATACTAACGCTTTGGTAGGGCAAGGTGGGAGGATCAGTTGAGCCCTGGAGTTCCAGACCAGTTTGGGCAACATGGCAAAACCCTATCTCTACAAGAAATACAAAAAGTTAGCCGAGCGTAGTGGCTTTCACTTCTGGTGCCAGTTACTCAGGAGGGTGAGGCGGGAGAATCACTTGAACCCCGGAGGTCGAGGAAAAGGCTACAGTGAGCCATGATCATACCACTGTGCTCCAGCCTGGGAGAAAGAAGAGAACCTGTCTCAGAAAAAAATTAAAAAAAAAAAAATAAATGAATAAATAAATACATCCCAAATTTTAAAATTAATATTGCTTATATGATTAGTGTAACCTGTTTGCTATTACTCTATTCTAAATTACTTTTCTTAAGTCTTTACTTATTTGGAGTTTAAAGTTCTCGAATTTTATATTATGAAAAAATATCACATTAAAATAGATTTATTTCCAAGATCATCTTATTGCTCTTGCTTCTAATAAGGTATTTACAAGGCAGGCAGATAAATATTAAAACTCTTCAAGAGCAACTAGATTTATCACACAGGATGTATTTACATTGTGATTGATAGTAAAAGCCAAACTCCTAAATGAGAAAAACATATCTACATAAAACTATTAGAACTTATTATACTTTTATAGCCATGGATCGCATTAGAGGCCATTGTAGGATGATGTACCACTGAGATTTCTTGTTCTAAAACCACTAGCAAAGTGAAATATTACTGATACATGCTCAGAGGTTGTATGCATATTTCTTCTCTAGATCTTAGTCTAGTTGCTCTTTTGAAACTACAACATTGTAATTATGGTAAAAGTAATAGAAGTTATCTTATTATGAAGAGATGAATAGCGTTGCAGGAGTATCATTGCTGAGAGTAAAGAAAACATAGTAAAACTAACTTTGAGAAACATCTCGAGATGTAAGTGTCTAGGTCAGAAATAATGGGAATGCTGATGAAAATTTAAATAAGTGAATAAGGCTGTTTTGTGACCTCTGTAAGTTGAAGAATTATTCTCAGATTGGTTTGGCATAGATAGTAATGTCATCTGTTTCAGTTTCTCTGTTGACGTAGTGTACACAATTATTTTCTCTTTTAAACATATCTGTAGAACCACTGAGTATGTAAGGTTAGCGTTCTTGGCAGCTAGCATGTATCACAGCAGCATATATACAACTCAGTTAAACCTTTCTGGAACACTGATAGCTAATATGGTAGTTGTCATAGTTTTGAATTTTATGTAGATTTTTATTGTATGTTTATTTTTATGCATATATCACAAGTGGTTTAAAAGCAAAATGAATATTTATGTTGAAATAAAAGTTAAACAAGGGCCTAAAATAAGTCTACACATTTTCTTCAAGATATAATAATCACCAGATTTATAAGAGATATTCATTCTATTAAAATTACTGTATAACACATAAGTTGCCAAAATTAGTGACAATAAAACAAAATATGGTAACATTTTAATTGAATTAGAGTTTCCATTTATTGGAGCCCCCAAAATCTATTTCCACAATATGTTACATACTTGAAAATAGCAGAAATGACATCGAGAAATGCTCACATGTTGTCATGTAAAAATACAATGTAAAAAATCATTTTAAGAAACCCACTGGAAAACAAAAAACTACTAGAAATACAAAATTCCAAACAGGGAAACTTTTAGCATTGCTGTTATAAATATGACAAGTTATATTTTAATAACATGGGGTTCCAAAATAAAAATACATTGACAGTAATCGTGAGACATTTTGTAAAGAAAACTATGTTATCTCAGTTTCATTTTCCTGGGAAGCAAACTGACCTACATCTTCAGCTTCTTAGAGAAAACTGGCTCTCTCTTTCCCTTTACAGAAACCTCACTGTTCCTTTGATATACAATTCTTGCTGAGGCCTCTCAGATGGAGGTGGCTCATTTCCCCTTACCCCATGTCTTGGTGCATTCAGGCTGCCTTAAAAAATGCCATAGACTGCATGGCCTAAATAACATACATTTATTTTCTAATAGTTCTGGAGACTGGAATTCCAGGATCAAGGTGCCAGCAGGATCTGTGTCTGGAGAGGGCTGTCTTCTTGAGTTGCAGGGCTAGAGGTTGGGGAGGAGTGCTCCCTTGCGTCTCTTCTTTTTCTTCTAAGAACGCTGTCACATCAGGGCCCTACCACCCTATGACCTCATTTAACATTAATTACGTCCTTTTAGGCCCTATCTTCAAATAAGTCACACTGGGTGCTAGAGCTTCAACATAGGCATTTTGGGAGGATATAATTCGGTCTGGTAGGGCAGCAGTACCCTTACTTGTTTGTGCTATTTCCAGGATATCCCTTCTCCACTTCCATGTAAACTTCCTTGTTCTTTTGGGCCTCGGCTATTCAGAGCCTCCTAGGAAACGTCAGTGCTATGGAAATCTTTGTGTGCTATTTCCATGCTTTCATTTGGGATGCTGACACTAGCTTGGGAAAATCAAACAAGTGCTACTGTAAAGCCATATGCTACCACCTCTACTGCATGCTCAGTGGTATTCAGAATTCCTTCAAGTTACTGGGTGTTTTTTTATTTTCCTCTCTCCACAAAAGGACTTTACCCACTAGCCTTCTACAGTCAAAATACAGCTGGTCAGAATGCTCTTTTCATGGATTGATTATTTGCACTGAATAATTGATTATTTGACACAATGGCTTAACAAGTGGAAAACTCACTCTACTTCTTTTCAAATTTAAAATTTATCTACGAATCTTCCATCTTCTCCTTATACAACTAATTTCTCTCTGTGAATAATGCTTCAATGAACATGGGAATACAGATATCTCTCTTACATACTGACTTCAGTTCTTTTGGATCTGTAACCAGAAGTGGGATTGCGGGGTCATATGATATTTCTATTTCAATTTTTTGAGAAATCCCCATACTGTTATCCATAGCTGCCACACCATTTTGCATTCCCACCAACAGTGTACAAGAGTTCAAATTGTTTCGCATCTTTGTCAGTGCTTGTCTTTCTTTTATATAGTAGCAATCCTAACGGATGTGAAATGATAGCTTATTGTAGTTTTGATTTGCATTTTCCTTGTAATTAGCAGTGCTTAATATTTTAAAAATATATCTGTTGACCATTTATATGTCTTCTTTAAAGAAATGTCTGTTCAAGTTCTTTGGCCCACTTTTATTTGGGTTATTTGTTTTGTTTTATTTTTTATTTTGTCCAGCTATTGAGTTGTTTAAATGCCTTATATATTTTGGAAATATAACTCCTTAGCAGTATATGGTTTGTAAATATTTTTGCCCTTTTCATATGTTGCTTTTTATTCTGCTAATTCCTTTGCTATGAAGGCAGTTTGTGACAACATGGATGGGCCTGGCAGACATTACACTAAATGAAATAAGTCAGTCACGGAAAGACAAATACTGCACGATTCCACTAATATGAAGTGTCTAAAGTACTCAAACTCAACCAGAGAATGCAGCAGTGGTTACCACCGGCTGAGAGGTGAGGAAAATAGGGAATTGTTTGGTGTGTATAAAGTTTCAATTATGCAAGATGAATATATTCCAGAGAGCTACTGTACAATGTTGCACCTATCACCAACAATACTGCTTAGTGTACTTCAAAATGTGTTAAGGATAGATTTCAAGTGTTCTTACCACAGAAAGAAAATTAAAACAAAATCAAAAATAAAGGAACACAGGGAAGCTTTGGGAGCTGATGGATATGCTTATTACCTTGATTGTGGTGACAGTATCATGAGTGTTTGCATATGTCCAAACTCATCAAATTGTACACTTTACATATGGACAGTTCTTTGCATATCAATCGTACCTCAATAAAGCTGTTAAAAATGTTAAAAGGTGTTTTACAAATTCACTTTCATCTGTCAAAAATAAATTGACAGCATGAGAGAGAATGTGAGCTCTCAAACACTACGGGTAGCTGTATACATTGGCACAATCCCTTTGAAAAGCAATTTGACAACAGCTAGAAAAGCTGAGGATGTATATTCCACAACTCAGCATTTTTTTTGTCTACTTATACCCTAAAGCATCTATCATTCATGAACACAGATGGTCATTGCTACATTATGGGTAAAAGTGAAACTTCATAAATAACTGAAGTGTGTATTATTATATAATATATATTATAAATAAGAATGACTATATTCATATGATAGAATATATGGGAAATAAAACAATGGCCTTGATCTACATATATCAACACTGATAAATTTTATCCATCTGATGACTTCCCTTTGAAACTTTTTTCTTCATTTAACATCCAGCTGTGACACCTGGTTCTCATCCTGAATTTCTGGCCAGTCCCTGTCTTCTTTGCTGGTTGATGGTCATCTCTAAAATTTCCCTTGGACTTTCTCTTTTCAAGCAACAGTTACTTTTAAGTAACCTCATCAATTTTGTGGCTCTAAATGTCAACCTTGTGCTAATGACCTTAAAGTTACACCTCCAGGCCAGATCTTTCCCCTAAATTCCAGACCCCTCTGTCTCACAACCCATCTAGTCAGCATCTCATCTGCAAGTCTTGGATTTTGGGTCCTGGGACCTCAAAGCTGTTCCCCGTGCAGTCCTCCTCACTTCTTTTACTGCCAAGACGATTCTGACAGTTGCTTAGATCTTTCAAAATTGATCTCCAAATAGATCACTTCCCATCGCCCCACTGCCACTGCCACACGTCTGATTGAAACCACCATTATCTTTTGCTTTTGTTACTGAAATGAGTTTTTACAAGAGGTTTCCCTGCTGCTGCCCTTGGTTCTTTCTGTCTTTTCTCCACAGGACTGTTCACAGCAATTTGTTCAAATGAATGTTGGATGCTGTCATTCTTCTGCTTAAATACTCTCCCTTGGTTTCTACATGATTTGGCTTCTGTTACTCTCGGGCCCCGTCTCTTCCCTCCCTGCCCCTCTTTCCCTCTACTCCAGCCATCCTGACCTCCTCCTCTTCCTAGAATGTACCGGGGATGCTTCTGCCTCAGTCTTTGAACTTGCAGTTCTGTGTTTGCTCATGTAGCCAAATGACCAGCTCCTTCATTTTCTTCAGAGCTTTCCTCACGATTAGCTTCTTGGGTGCTTCTTGGATCCTCCCTGGATGCTTCATCTCAGCTTCTGATCTGAACCCTATTACTTCCTCTCCCTTTCCTAACTTAATTTTTCTTGTTATCACTTATCAATTATAAAGCAGCTGCATTAGTCAGCTTGGGCCGTCGTAACAAAACACCACAGGATGGTGGCTTGAACAACAGAAATACACATCCTCACTCATCCGGAGGTTCTAAGTCCCTATCAAGGTGTTGGCAGATTGGATTCCTGGTGAGAGCTGTCTTCCTGGCTTGCAGATGAGTGGCATCTTGCTGTGTCCTCACAAGGCCTCTCAGTCTCAGAGAACTATCTGGTGGTGTCTCTTTATAAGCACACATGTCCTGTGGGATCAAAACCCTACCCTAACGACCTCTCTTAATCTTATTCCCTCCCTAAAAGTTATCTCTCTAAATATTTGTCACTTTGAGGGTTAGACCTTCAACATATGTATATTGAGAGGTACAAAATTCAGTTTGTAACAGCAGCCTTAATCGAATATGTCATATTTTGTTGTTCAACGTCTGTTATCCTATTAGAATATCAGCTTCATGAGTGCAAAGACTTTAGTTTGTTTTCTTCACTTTTTTTCTAGCACTTCGAGTATTTCCTGTGGCACAGAGGGTATTTAATAAGTGTGTATGAATTATCTGAAATCCTGATGTGAAATATAAAAAGCAAGTTGTCATTTTATACCTAAAACATCATTTCAAAATCTTCAAATTATAAAATTGCACTACAAGTTTTTCATGAACAAGTATGTGTGTAGTAATACACTACTTAAAAATTGGAAGACTGCCAATGTCAAGACAATTAATTACTTCCCTGAAGAGTGGAAGGAACATGAAATTAGAGAGTGGTTAAAGCAGCTCTAACTGTAACTATAATGAAATAAAAGATTTAACTTTTAAAAATAAAACTTGAAACAAATATGCAAAATTTTAACATTTGTGAAACCTGGAGAGAATACAGGAATATGTGATATGTTTTCATTTATGTTTCTATGTTTTAATTATTTTGAGAGAGAGAGAGAAGTAGAGTTCCTATAAGGGAGAGGACCTTGTCTGTTTTGTTCCTGCATGTATCTCAAACTCCTAAAAAGGGTGATGGCCCATAATAGAACCTAAGTGAATATTCGGTGAATAGATGAAGGTTCAGAATATTTAGGCTTATTTATCTTTGGTTCTGAACATAATGCTAGGTACAGATAAACAAATATACAAGCAAATAAGCAAGAAAACAAGTAGATGAACAAAAACATGTTTGAAATGCTAAACAAGTCTCCCTAAGTGTCCTAGCCTCATTCTTGCCCTCTTTCTGCTCCTTTTATACCACTTAGCAACGCTGTTTGTGTCTTGACTTCCCAGGTCTGCTATCTCCCTCTCTGCTCTCAACCCTCATTTACTTTTCTGCCAAAAGATACAAGCAGAAGCCACTGGAGAAAGAGCTTGGGGGACAAGTATGGTTAATGGTCAAGGCCCTGGCCTTCTGTATCTTCTCCATACACCGTGAAGGCATTTGAGACCCCTCTTTGAACTCGAGCTTCTGCATGAGTCCTCCCTCATTGGTTCTGATGGATTGTTTTGCCTAAAACTACAGTCCTGTTGACCTTACAAAGAATGGCAACAGAAACCTATTCTTTCCAGCTCTGTTTAATTCATGCCAAAACCCTTTGTTAAGATCACTTTCTGTCCAGTCTCACAGCCAAATGCCCCACATTTGGCCAGATAAAGTCTGTTTTCTGCCAAAATTCCATATACAATTTCTCTTAAAAAGAAGTGTGCTTCTACTTTTTTCTAATAATCTAAAAGCCATATATTCATATTTACCTTTCACAGGTGATAGATTCTAGCAACACTTGAGAGTCTCTATGTTCCTTTATTTATTTATTTAATTATTTACTATTTTGCCTAATTATGAGTACTTTAAGTATGTTTGGGCCAATCTGTCTAAGTCATTTCTGCCTTAATTTGATACAAACAACCAAAAGTCATGTTATTAAGGAGACTGTGAAAACATTCAAAGAAAGTCATTCTCTCTCACAGACTCTGGTCCACGTTAATTAGGAAAACAACAATCAGTCTTTCACATTCATATCTCTAACCTTTTATCTCTTTTCCTACTTAGCCATGGGGAAAGTGAAGACTCTAGGGATTAAAAAGATAAAAAGAATTTAGAGTTATAAATTAAGATCCTTTATCTGATAAATAACAAGCCAGAAATTAGAACCCTGAACCTCACACAACATGAAAAAATAGATTGCTAATGCATTATAAGAAGTTTAAAAACTAAATCATAAAAAACTGAATAATACATCAAGTATTTGTCAGATCTCCAGATGGTAGACTTTCTTAGTTTAAAAGAAACTGCAAGCACACATAGAAAAAAGTGGACTATTTGGCTCCATAACCCTTTAAAACTTGTGTATGATTTTATTTCAAAAGACAAAATACAGAATTGAAAACAAAAGATAAACTATAGACTGAAGAAACTCTTTGCAACAAATATAGTATCTTTCACTATAAAAAGAGCCTATTCCTATTGATGCCAAAACACTAAGACCCTTTAAGCTAATAAAGAATTGAACAACCTGGGCAGCCAATTCATAAATGAGAAACTACATTTATTATAAAAGTAAATTTAAAACTCCATCCACTTATTAATGACAAAGGAAATCAATTGAACAAAAAACATTTAAAGCAATATTAAGAAATCCAGTTCAAATTTGGTTAAGCAAGTAATATTATATATTATTAATGGGTATACACATTGAACTACTGTGGAAAACAATCTTAAATTTAAAAATTTAAGTCTTCCTAATTATTGACCTAGTAATGCCATTTCTCAGAAAGTAAAAAATGATTCTAAATACAGGAATTAAAAAAGCACCTTTATAGCCAAAGCTGTGCACTGGAGTATTAATCATCACAGTAGAAATTTGAAAATAGTCCCCTAGGTTTCTGGATTATTTTAGATACAATATATTACATTCATTTATGGCTATATATAAAAAAAAGCCAAAGACAGAATAACAAGGAAGACTACTTAAAAACATTTAATGTATCAAATATGAAATGGATTAAAGAATATATGGGTTGGTTTATTATTAGGTAGGCAGATTTTTGGGCCAACAGCTTTCAGATGAATTGTCTGCGGTCGACCTGGTGCCGCTCCTCATAGCCATGCACATGACCTTCATGGTCTCCACGTTAGACATCTTGGCATCTAACTTCTGAAATTGACCCAGGGTCCTCGTTTTTTAACCAGTATTACCCATCTGCTCTCCTTGTCCTGGCAACCCCAAGTCTTCCTAGGTGCCTGAACCACTTTGCTTGGTGGGAACTTCCTCCTCCAGTTCCCATGGGTCCCGAGCTTTGGAAAGCCCAGATGCCAAGTAATGTTCACACCTGCCTGAGCCAGGACAGTGATGCAGAATGACTGGCATTCATTTTCATCTTGGTTACACTTTCCCGTTTGTCCTGAAAAGATTATTACTGGCTTTGGGCCAGTGCCATGGCTTACATCTGTAATCCCAGCACTTTGGGAGGCTGAGGCAGACAGATTTGAGTCCTGGAGTTGGAGACCAGCCTGGCAACATGGCAAAACCCTGTCTCTACAAAAAATACAAAAAAATTTAGCCAAGTGTGGTGGCACATACCTATAGTGCCCGCTACTTAGGAGGCTGAGGTGGGAGGATCACTTGAGCCCAGGAGGTCAAGGCTGCAGTGAACCATGATCACGCCACTGCACTGCAGCTTGGGCAACAGAATGAGACCTTGTCTCAAAAAAAAAAAAAAAAAAAAAAAAGGAAACATACTGGTTTTTACCTCTTACTAGGTTGTAGGAACTGTGCTAAGTGTTTGATGTTTATTATCTAATCCTCCCAACCAAAGACGTGCACTAAATATTTAATGTACAGTATCATACATAACTTTCTTCACAACACTATGTCAGAAAAATGACATTTTATTGATGAGAAAGCTAAAGCTTAGTAACTTTTCTCAAGCACTGTAAGGAAATAGCAGAAGCGGAATTCAAATTCAGATGTTTTGACTTCAAAGAGAAATCATTATTTCTTATGTTCTACGCTAGGTAAAAATAAAGTTTCACATCAGGCTATTCACAGAGAGAAAAGACACTTAAACACCAAGTAAATGCTTGAAGACTTTGAGGTTTCTAGGTGTGCTATGTCTTGTCTACCCTATTCACCCTGCTGGTGAGGGAGAGATTCTTGCGCTAAATAATACAAGAAGACCAAACACGCAACACCCAGCACCGCACAGATGATGTTGGCGGCATTACATTCATTAGCTATACTCGTAATGTCCCCAGGGAGGAGGACATTTCACACCACACAGGGCCATACGGGGTTTATACTCAGAAGCAAAGGGAAACAACAGGGCTGTGGGAGGCAGGCTTTGTAGTAACTGGTGGGTGGGGTGTCTTCTGGTTCTCATGAGGGAATGAAATCAGTTGTTTGAATAATTTTGTGGGCTGACAGGGAAGTAAAACCCATAAGGTCGAGGACAAGGTCGGGGACAGCTGGTCTGGCTGATAGGGAGACTACCTGGGTGGGGAGTCTTTCCCAAGGAGTGATGGGAATCTTTGGCAAGAGCCAGGAGCTCGTGAATCGGCCTTTGGTGCTACGTAACTCAAAGATGTCATGGCAGCACTTACATTTTAGGTCCTACAATTAATTTTATCTAAAAATTAAGGAAGAAGATAGAGACTCAGTTTTACTTCTCTTGTATCCACAGTAATTTCTTGTAGTGTCTTCTGTTTTCTATAATGAGTCTTCTCAGTGTTTTCACCAGGAAGGATACAATGAAACTGGTAGTGGATACAGGAAAGACTCTCACTTCACGTTGAAGTATGTCAAAATTATTCACATTTAAATGTGAATGGTTTGTATGTAAGGTGTAATTAAGAAATATTCTAAGTATTAATATTTTAGTATGAAATTAAACATACTCATTCTATACTTGAATAAGCAAACCACCTAAAAATGTCTTACTACAGACAATGAACAAAGCATGATCCAGATTTTTCATTGAGATTTAATTATTTTAGTTAAATTTCACTCTAAATCTTGTCTGTCCTCTGAAAACTACCCTAATTAAAAGACTACCTGAGACAATTTTAAAATGTCTGGGACATTAGAAGCTTGTGTTCTATCCATTCTTATTCAGTGTCTTACCTTCAGGTACCATTGGGAATTCTTCAACGTATTCTACTATTTGCAATTAAATACTAGTTTATGAGACCAGAAAGACAATTAATTCACTGGTGCCCCTCAAAATGAAATGGATGGACCGTCCACTGAATGACTGTCCCTGGCGGTAGGAGATTTTTAATGAGCTCTGCGAATGAGTCTTATGCATGCCCAAGTATGACAAAGCCAGTAATCTAGAAATGCTTTTATTTCTATGGTGCAAGGGGGTTATACATTAGCTCTACGTTTATTCTAGCTGGAGGTGGTAAAAAGGGAAGGGGCTATGAAAGGCTTGCGTATGTACATCTTTCTTTCTCTTATTCCTGTGTGACCTTGGCAAGTTACCTTTCTTATACCTCCTCTTTCTTGTCTGTAAAACGGGGTTAACCTACAACATTAAAAGATTGTTCTAATAATAATGAGAGTAAAGAAGACAGCTCACAGTGAGCAGACACTATGCACTGAAGGATGTTATGCTTTCCCCAGTCTCTTACCTTTCTAACAATCTTATAAGAACTCCTGATACAACTCTGGTGTGGTGAGTCATTTTGCTGATTGCTTGTCTGCCAGACCACAAATTAGTACATGTAATTAGGAGTATTTTACATAAATTGAGTGTGCCTCGTGTACTATGTACTTGCAGGTTAACTCATTTATTCTGAGAATAATGTGACAAGGCTGATTATTATACATCCAAATCAATCTATTTACAGATGAGGACACTGAAGAAGAGAGGAGTATTTAACTGGCTCATGATAATGCTAGTTAAATGTTGAAACTGAGACTCAAGTTCAAATCATCCAGACACCCATGCTTGTCCCACAGTAGCAGCCTAACAAATGCAATTATTTTATTTTATTTTCTAAAAAGCAATTTTAAATCATCTCGATTTTTCTCCAACTTTATGAAGGTATAATTGACTGTTTAGAATTGCTTTTAAGGTGTACAACATAATTGTTTTAGACAGATAGATAGACAGATAGACCTTGTGAGATAATCACCACAATCAAGGTTACTAACATGCTATGCTCTTGATTTTTAACACCCTAGTTCAAGTATCTCAAACTCATATGCCTAATAGTACCAGGAAAAAATATAAATGAAAGGCTGAATTGTATTCAGCTGACATAAGGACTGGTTTATATATTTTGCTACCATTTTTCTTGAAACACATAATTCTGTAAACCTAACTTTTCTTTCCTTACTTTGATGGAAATATAGTGTAAGGGAAAACCAATGGCATGAAAACAAAGAGAAATGGCAACTAAACTTTGGCCTCAGCACTGATGCCAAAGAGGAAAGTGACCAAATAACCGCCATTGTGATCCTAAGCTTCACACCTCATCTAAGATGCACAGTGGCCACCAGCTCCAGCCGATGGCTGCTGTGCTGCAATTCTGATCCCAAGACTCCAGGTGTTCTGGTTTCTAAAGAAAAGTCAGAAATCTGGATTTTAGTTTGAAATTTCACAACTTTGATTGTTGGACTGAAATAATAAAACAAAACTAACAGCCAAAACAACAGCCAACTGTTGTCCTGGCCAAACGCAGCATATTTGCTGTCCAACTCTAGTCCATTGGTCACTGGGTTTGGACATCTTTTGATAAGCAATAGGAAACACCTCAGGTCTGCAGCATTTTAATTTATCTATGGAAAATATTTACATTAAAATGGCTTCAGGGCAAGGGGCTTTTGCATCAGCTCTTTCTGTTTGAAATGAAATTTTTGTTTGGCTCCTGGTTGGTTAGTTTTAGCTCCAAGAAGTTTTCTCAATCCTTCTATTAAATGTTTTCCACACAGAGACAAGGAAGATGTTTTCACAGTTATTGTGATGGGGTCAAGACTATTGCAACAGGGGAGGGAAACTGAACTCAACTCCACTGGAATAAAGGTCATTCTACCCTCCTACCTTGCTCAAAGCTGTTTGAGGAGATCCCATTTATTTCTTTGTTTATTTATGGTTTGTCTTTCCTACTGGAGGATAGTTTCCAGAGAGTAGAAAACTTGTTTATCTTTTTCTTTCACCATTGTATTCTCAAATTGTAGAACAGTGTCCTATACCTAGTATATGTTCTACAAATATTCCTTCAGGCACAGTAGCAGTTACTTATTGAGCAGGCACTGGATGGTCTGGAAATAAAGCACTCTGTGGCTTAAAAGTCCTGAATAAGCAAGGGAGGTGACTGTGCTCTCTCCAAGGCTGACCACTCAGTACATAATCAATAAACATGTGTGAAGTGAACGCTTAGTATATTACACATAGCTCAGATTCATTTAATTTATACTTAGCCTCCTAAAATAGGCTTTCTTGGGTTTAATATCCACATTATTTGAATGTATCAGCACATTATGTGCCACATCATTTCAGAAATTGCATATTTGATTTGACCACAGTTGCTAATAAAAATGACCTTTTATAAAATCATTTGCATAGCATGCTCATAGGACTCACTTACTTTGTTAGGCAATTAGTCCATCATACTTCCTAAAATAATACATTTTATATATATTAATAAAAGCAATTTAGATGTCTCAGATACACTGCAAAGCTTTTGTAGATGGAACAAAATATGGCTTTTCATCTATACATTCTCAAATGGTTTCTTAATAACTCAATTATGTTTGGCTGATCTATTCCAGGAATTTTGCTAATTTTTTTTCTCAACAGTACTGTGATATTTTACATTTCATATTACTTTAATTTTTAAGGAACAAAGGGCTTCTCGCTTTTTCTGAGTGAGATTTTGTCTTTTGGCAATGCCAATTATGAACTGCTCATGGCTAAACTTAGATTCTTAGAAGTGGTAGAAATTTAGCATAATAAACTCCATGCATGACCCTTAACTGCATCTGCATATTTAAAGAAAAACAAATACAATAATCAGTTTTCCTAACAGGAGCTTCTGTAAAGTACTGTTATATGAAATTAGGAGTTGGCTAATGAAATTCTGGATAATATCAGTTATCACTTGGCTTAAAGCTTGCCTTTTAAAATATTCACTTTTATTATCTTTGGAAAACTAAGGGCTTGTGTTTGTTCTCTCCTTGTGCCACCACCAGCTGGGTGTTTCTGAGTGGAGGGAGGTCTTACCTCTGGATTGACAATCCTGTGAATACATGGTTTGAACTTTTTTTTTTTTCTGAAAGTGGATTCTGGACGCTTCAAAGTAGTCCTGTTACATATGTATACAAACCTGGTGCATGATGATAAATCATTTATTTAGACTAAAATGTCCGAAGACATCAGAAGAGTCCTAAATAAAAATCTTTGGCAACTACAATAAAATTTTGTAAGAATCCAGAAATAACCCTCCATAATCTGATACATCAAAATAATCTATTGATGAAAAAATATTTGTCATATTTTCATGAAGTTGCAGCATTTTTCAATAAACACGTGCTAAAACAAAATCACATAAAAAGATAGTGAAAACTGTGCTGTATGCAACCAATCATATACAAAATTAAGAAAATGATATAGGATTACAGGACAAGGATATGGTTTGGCTGTGTCCCCACCCAAATCTCATCTCAAATTGTAGCTCCTATAATTCCCATGTGTCATGGGAGGGACCTGGTGGGAGGTAATCGAATTATGGGGGTGGGTCTTTCCCATGCTGTTCTCATGATAGTGATAATTCTCATGAGATCTGATGGTTTTAAATAGGGGAGTTCCCCTGCACACACTCTTGCCTGCCACCATGTAAGACATGACTCTGCTCCTTACTGCCCTTCCACCATGATTGTGAGGCCTCCCCAGCCATGTAAAACTGTGAGTACATTAAACCCCTTTCCATTTTAAATTACCCAGTCTTGGGTATGTCTTTATTAGCTGTGTGAAAACTGACTAATAGAGACAGTCTTTACCCTTTCTTCTACTCATCAAAATCTTCAGCACACTTTTGTTCAAAGAAGGGATTGTGCCAAAGACTAGAGTAATCACTCATCATGTTACAGCTGCATTTTCTTTGCCATGAATAGCACCTTGCTGCAGAATCTTATAGTATGGCTGTGAGAACTCCCTGAATGGTCATATATTTAATCCAGTAGAAAAGCTTGTCAAACCATGCAAGTACCATTTGTTCTGTGAGTGCTCGTCTGCCTCGTCTATCCTGATGTCCAAATCAATGCTAATTCAGTCATCTCCATCATTATCCCTCTTGTTGGTTCAGTGACAAGAATGCTTATAAATGTACTTACAGCAAAGAAAACAAAGCCATGCTATATTCTAGCATATTCTAACCTTTTCCATATTATTTCCTCTTCACCTGTTAAGGAAAAATTGTACCAGATGGAATTAAACAGGCACAAAAGACTTTATTCAAGGGTATTGCAAGAGGGATCAATACCGTTTTAACAGGGAAAATAGGCTGAACTCAGCTCCACCAAAAGAAAAGGCAGGAGTCCTTGTAAGCACTGGAGTGAGCTGGTAGGAAAGGACTAGATCACCTAAGTGGGTGGTTTGGTCAGTGTGATTAGGCTACCTTGGTTTGCTAATTGTCACTTAGGGAGGTTGGGCACTCATTCTCCCACAGAGACAGGGGCCCAATAATTTCTGATGATTACATTTCAAAGAGTTAGTTCCTAGGTTCAAGAGAAAGACACTCTTGGGTTGTAGAAGATTTACATCTTAAATAGGCAGAGAGAGAATTTACTATTAAAAGTTTATTCTGCCATCCTGGCTAACACGGTGAAACCCCATCTCTACTAAAAAAATACAAAAAGCTAGCCGGGCGAGGTGGCGGGCGCCTATAGTCCCAGCTACTCGGGAGGCTGAGGCAGGAGAATGGCGTAAACCCAGGAGGCGGAACTTGCAGCGAGCTGAGATCCGGCCACTGCACTCCAGCCTGGGCGACAGAGCGAGACTCCGTCTCAAAAAAAAAAATAATAATAATAAAGTTTATTCTGCCTGGGCGCAGTGGTTCACTTCTGTAATCCCAGCACTTTGGGAGGCCGAGGGGGACGGATCACGAGGTCAGGAGATTGAGACCATTCTCGCTAACATGGTGAAACCCCATCTCTACTAAAAAGACAAAAAGATGAGCCAGCGTGGTGGTAGGCACCTGTAGTCCCAGCTCCTCGGGAGGCTGAGACAGGAGAATGGCGTGGACCTGGGAGGCGAAGCCTGCAGTGAGCCAAGATCGTGCCACTGCACTCCAGCCTGGGTGACAGAGTAAGACTCCATCTCAAAAAAAAAAAAAAAAGTTTTTTCTAGGTTGGGTGCAGCAGCTCATGCCTGTAATCCCAGTGCTTTGGGAGGCTGAGGCGGGCAAATCATAGGGTCAGGAGTTCGAGACCAGCCTGGCCAATATGGTGAAACCCCATCTCTACTAAAAATACAAAAATTAGCCAGGTGTGGTGGTGCGTGCCTGTAGTCCCAGCTACTCAGGAGGCTGAGGCAGGAGACTCACTTCAACCCAGGAGGCAGAGGTTGCAGTAAGCTGAGATCACGCCACTACACTCCATCCTGGGTGACAGAGAGAGACTCCATCTCAAAAAAAAAAAAAAAAAAAAAAGGTTTAGTCTAAAGTCAATGCTCTAAGAAAAAGAAGGCCAGGGTGCCTATAGTCTGGAAGAAACCCATGTAAAGTTTAGTGAAACTGACAGGAACTTTAGGGCCTTCTTGGTCAGAAATTTATCGTATAGTCTACAGTTGTGGTCCCCAACATTTTTGGCACCAGGAACCAGTTTCATGGGGGGATGGTTTCCAGGATGAAACTGTTCCACCTGAGATTATCAGGCATATTAGTTAGATTCTCTTAAGGAGCGTGCACCCTAGATCCCTTGAATGTGCAGTTCACAAAAGGCACCCTCTTTCCTTAGCATAAGGAAACTAATGCTATGAGAATCTAATGCTGCACTGGTCTGACAGGAGGCAGAGTTCAGGCGCCAATGCTCCTTCATCTGCTGCTCACCTGCTGTGCAACCAGTTCCTAACAGCCCATGGATGAACAGGGGGTTGGGGACCCTTTGTCTACAAGCTTCATTTACATTTTGAGCTCCAAAAAATATTTAAATTTGTATTAATATGTGAATAGAGGCAATTACTATAAGAGTCACAAAAATAGGCTTTGCACAGACAAAGGAGAAAGTATATCATGGTCCTAATGAAAATCTAATGTGACTCGGTCTTGCAGTGTATAAAATCATGCCTAATCCAGAAAGAATCTGTTCCAAATTATACCTCCAATCTCATGTGGTGGATCTATAATTTTACTTCAGTTACCATTCTATATCACTTTTTACCAAATAATTTATCTTTAGGAGAAGGGGCCTAGTGAAATGCTGGCATTTAGGGGGAAATCTTGAAAATAAGTTACTGTTATTAGCACTGTTGTACTGTATTTGGTGCTTAGGATCTCTTTAGAAAGAAGTGAAGAAAGGAA
The DNA here is from genome assembly GCF_001698545.2 of Rhinopithecus bieti. Classification (NCBI taxonomy): domain Eukaryota; kingdom Metazoa; phylum Chordata; class Mammalia; order Primates; family Cercopithecidae; genus Rhinopithecus; species Rhinopithecus bieti. The sequence goes on along the minus strand of NW_016804196.1, from coordinate 1,268,908 downwards.
TGAATGACAAAGAAATGGCAACAATTAGTGGTTTTGCGAAGGAAAGAGGGTGCCAAAACCCAGCAGGAGAAAGAACAAGCAGATGGAGAGCCTGAGTGGTTGACCTAAGCTGTGGGAAGGCAGTCAGTCCTGGCAGGACTGTATCCCTGTGCTAGCTGCTATCAGATTCTATACACCTTTGTCCCAGTTGATGAAAGGCATTACAGTTTTGAATCCCCATTTTATAGATTTAAAAAATATGCCTAATAGGTTTAAAGTCACACCCAGTATCAGCCACACATGAAAACCTACATAGCTCCACTTATCTTGATTATAATTGAGATAGGAGTTCCACAGTACTTGTTTCTCGAGAAATGGGTCACAAAGACCCCCATATGATAAAACAGGATGTGGTAAAAAAGCTGTCCAAAACCCACAAAAACCAAGATGATGACAAAAGCAACCTCTAGCTGTCCTCACTGCTCATTATACACTAATTATAATACATTAGCATGGTAAAGAAAACTCCCACCAGCGCCATGAAAGTTTACAAATGCTATGACAAGATCTGGAAGTTACCCTGTATGGTCTGAAAAGGAAGGGATCCTCAGTTTTGGGAATCCCCTGCCCCTTTCTCAGAAAACTCATGAACAACCTGCCCCTTGTTTAGCATATAATCAAGAAATAACTAAAAAAACAACGAATAACCCGCAGGGGTACTCTGCCTTTGGACTAGCCATCTTTTTATTCCTTTACTTTCTTAATAGACTTGCTTTCACTTTTGCCTGTCGAATCACTCTTTGAATTCCTTCCTGCGCAAGCCAAGAACCCACTGGCATTCTGGGCTGAAACTCAATTTGGCGGTTCGCCCTATGACAGAATTGCATAAATAATTTGAGAAGTTTGAGACAATTGGAGGTAGCCCACTATATAATATGGCCAAAATGTATAGCATTGATTATTAGAAAAGTTAAGAAAAGCTTTCCCTATATTGACTATTCATGGGAAAAAAATATTTACAATAAGCCCCGGCAGCTTGTTTCAAATAGGTAACAAAAAGGCATAGGTTTGGTGACTCTCAAATTCTCTCAAGATGTATTGAGAGGGACATTAGATAAAGGTCCTTAAGCAGTGAGGAAACAAAGCAGTGGATAGACAACTTAAAAATGCAGAAATTTAGAAATTGGAAATACTGCTTTAGAGGAGAGAAAAGAAAGTAAGGCCTTATCTCAGTTGTAAGAAGCAGTGTTGAAAGCCAAGAAAACCCACTTTCTAGTCCTCAAGTCCTCTGTTTGTTCTTAACATTAATTATAATTAAAAAGCAAACTCAAATCACAGCAATCAGTATGTGGTCACAAACCCAACAGGACCAGATCTTAGTCCAGATGCCTCCATTACAGGTGGTTGGTGAGTCTGAGCATTTCCTGATGGCTTTGACACTCTGGGTATAATGAAGTGAAAAGACACTTGCAAGATCTTGTCTTTGAGGAAATAACAAACGTCCATGCAGACAGGAAGCGGCTGGCCTAGCATTAGCTCCTCCTATGAGGACAGAATTTTGGCCGTGGGCTCTGAAGACTAGCTGCATTTCTGGTGATGATAGAGACACTCAGCAGGCCATGATTTTTATCACCCATCTTAATTGTTTAAAACTGAGGTTCTCTTTATAGGGCTTTACTTAGAAACATTTCTAACATATAATTTGGTTAACATATTTGTAAAAACATATATATACACACACACATATATATATACTTATAAACACAAATCATTTTTAATTATGAGTTTCTTTGAGTTGTTTATTTCATACTTTAATTCTTGAGATTTAAAGAAAAATATTTTGTGGTACGTTTTTGGAAGTAACAAATGGGAATGCCTATGAACAAGTCCATTAACTATAGCTTTTATAATCATGTTTAAGAGGGCCAGATAACATCACAGGTTGCAATTCAAGGTCTCTAATCCATCTGAAAGATTTATAGTATTGGGGAAAATTTCTGCTTGTTGCTGCATTTTAATAAAATTAATCTTTATAATTTGAATTTGGGCTCGTATATACGATCTCATATTTTGGATGCTGACAGAGCTGAACATTTTAGTAGACAATAAATTACCTTACTTTGATTTTATCCTCATACACGGGCATTACCTTACGCGCGCGGAGGCTACAGCATAGATGGAACAGTGCTACCTCGCGCTGAAGATTTTAGAAAGCCAACACTAACTAAGCGAGGTACAGGAAAAGTATCTTAACTCTTTTTCTTTTCCAAATGCCTTTGCTTTTTAAGAATAAAACACAGTGTGTTTGGGGGCTTGTTTTCTAATTGAAATTTTCTTGTTCTTAATACACTCAATGCAGCTGGAAGGAACTGTAACAGATATCTCTTATCCAGAAGAATTTCAGAAATGTCATTTTCTGCTCCAGTTTGAACTTTCTTGTGTAACAAAAAACTCAATTATATACTAAAGTGTGAATATGTTATGTAGTGACTGAAATAGGCATGCGTTTTTATTCAAACTAAATAATTATGTTGTGACTTTGCTTTTTTAACATAAACATTTCAACACATTTAATTTTGAAAATAAATATAGCATATAGGGAATTTGACCATTATTTAATAGTAATATCTTCCCATTATGTACTGGAATCCCCTTTCTTTAAAAGAAAAAAAAACACTGCAGTATTTATGTTCTGCACAAAAATCTCTGTCCTAACATCTCTATGTTTCAGTGATTGTCTGGTTTGAAAATATCAGCATTATAGAAAGAAGTTTCAGAGGGTTAGTCTTCCTTAAATCTTACATTGCATAAGTGAGGTTCAGGTACATGAAAGTTACAATGTTTATTTATATATTATACACTTATAAAGTTCATTGTTTATTCCTACACTGAATATTTTCCCTGGACGTCTATCTTCTCCCAAATTTATTTTTTTATTTAAATTTTATTTTAAGGTCAGGAGTACATGTGCAGGTTTGTTATATAACTAAACTTGTGTCATGGGGTTTGTGTATAGATTATTTCGTCACCCTGGTATTAAGCCTAATAACCATTAGTTATTTTTCCTGATCTCTCCTTCCTCCCAAACTCCATCGTCCAATAGGCCCCAGTGTGTTGTTTTCCCCTCTATGTGTTCATATGTTCTCATGAATTAGCTCCCACTTATAAGTGAGAACATGTGGCATTTGGTTTACTGTTCCTGTGTTAGTTTGCTAAGGATAATGGACTCCAGCTCCATCCATATTCCTGCAAAGGACATGATCTCATTCTTTTTTATGGTTGCATAGTATTCCAAGGTAAATGTATGTACCACATTTTCTTTAGCCAGTCTACCATTGATGGGCATTTACTTTGTTTCCATGTCTTTGCTATTGCAAATAGTGCTTCAATGAACATATATGTGCCTGGGTCTTTATGACAGAACAATTTATATTCCTTTGGGTATACACTCAGTAATAGGATTGCTGGATCAAATGGTATTTCTGTTTTTAGGTCATTGAGGAATTGCCACCCAGTATTCCGCAATGGTTGAACTAATTTAATTTCCCACCAACAGTGTATAAGCATTCCTTTTTCTCCACAACTTTGCCAGCATCTGAATTTTTTTGACTTTTTAGTAATAGTCATTCTGACTGGTGTGAAATGGTAACTTATTGTGGCTTTGATTTGCATTTCTCTAATGATCTGTGATGTTGAGCTTTTATTCATATGATTGTTAACAGTCATGTATGTCTTCTTTCTAAAAGTGACTGTTTGTGTCCTCTGCACACTTTTTTAATCTGGTTGTTTTTTTTTTTTTTTTTTTTCATTTGTCTAAGTTCCTCATAGATGCTAGGTGTTAGCCCCTTGTCAGATGCATAGTTTCCAAATACTGTCCCTCATTATGTAGTTTGTTCACAATGTGGATGGTTTCATTTTCTGTGCAGCAGCTCTTTAATTGGATCTAATTTTTTAGTTTTTGCTTTTGTTGTGATTGCTTTTGTCATCTTCGTCATGAAATCTTTGCCTGTTTCTATGTCCAGAATAATATTGCCTAGGTTGTTTTCCAGGGCTTTTATCATTTTGGGTTTTACATTTAAGTATTTTGTTCATCTTGAATTAATTTTTGTATCTAGTGTAAGGAAGGGGTCCAGTTTCAATCTTCTGCATATGGTGAGCAAGTTATCCCAGAATCATTTATTGAATATGGAGTCCTTTCCCCATTGCTTGTTTTAGTCAGGTTTGTTGAAGATCACATAGTTGTAAGTGTGTGGCCTTATTTCTGGGTTCTCTATTCTGTTCTATTGGTCTCTTCTTGTACCAGTACCATGCTGTTTTGAATATTGTAGTCCTGTAGCATAGTTTGAAGTTGGGTAGCATGATGCCTCCAGCTTTGTTCTTTTTGCTTAGGATTATCTTGGCTATTTGTGCTCTTTTTCGGTTCCATATGAATTTGAAAATAGTTTCTTCTAGTTCTGTGAAAAGTGTAATTGTTTTTTAATAGGAATAACATTAAATTGCTTTGGGCAGTATGGCCATTTTAACAATATTGATTCTTCCTATGCATGAGCACAGAATGTTTTTCCATTTGTTTGTGCCATCTCTAATTTATATAAGCTGTGTTTTTTACCCCTTGTGGACATCTTTCACCTCCCTGGTTAGCTGTATTCCTAGGTGTGTGTGTGTCAGTTGTGAATGGGATTGCATTCCTGATTTGGCTCTCAGATTGACTGTTGTTGGTGTATAAGAATGCTGTAAATTTTTGCACATTCATTTTGCACCCTGAGGCTTTACTGAAGTTGTTTATCAGCTGAATTAACTTTTGGACAAAGACTTTGGGGCTTTCTAGATACAGAATCATGTTGTCTGCAAACAGGGATAATTTGACTTCTTATCTTCCTATTTGAATGCCTTTTCTTTCTTTCTCTTGACTGATAGCTCTGGCCAGAACTTCCAGTACTATGTGGAATAGGAGGGGTTAGAGAGTGCATTTTTGTCCTGTGCTGGTTTCCAAAAGGAATACTTCCAGCTTTTCACCAGTTAGTATAATGTTGGCTGTGGTTTTGTCATAGATGACTCTTACTATTTTGAGGTATGTTCCTTCAGTAACTAGTTTATTGGGAGTTTTTAGTAAGAAGAGATTTTGAATTTTATTGAAAGCCTTTACTGCATCTATTGAGATAATATTGTGGTTTTTGTCTTTAGTTCAGTTTATGTGATGAATCACATTTATTGATTGTGTATGTTGACCCAAACTTGCATCCCAGGGATAAAGCCTGCTTCATCATGGTGGATTACCTTTTTTATTTGCTGCTTAATTTGGTTTGCCAGTATTTTGTTGAGAATTTTTTCATCAATGTTCATCAAGGATATTGGCCTGAAGTTGTCGTTCTTTATTGTGTTTCTGCCAGGTTTTGGTATCAGAATGATCCTGGCCTCAGAGAATGAGTTAGGCTAGGAAGGAGTCTCCTCAATTTTTTTTGGAATAATCTTAGCAGGAATGGTACCAGCTCTTTGTACATCTAGTAGAATTCAGCTGTGAATCCCTCTGGTCCTGTGCTTTTTTTTTTTTCGGTTGTTAGGCTATTTAGTACTGACTCAATTTCAGAACTTGTTATTGGTCTGTTCAGGGATTCAATTTCTTCCTGGTTCAGTTTTGGAAGGGTGTATATGTCCAGTAATTTATCCATTTCTTCTTGATTTTCTAGTTTCTGTGTATAGAGTTGTTCATAATATTTCTGGTGGCTATTAGTATTTCTGTGTGGTCAGTGGTAATGTCTCCCTTGTTGTTTCTGATTGTGTTTATTTGGATCTTCTCTCTTTTCTTATTTATTAGTCCATCTTTCAGTCCATTTTATTTTATTTTTTCCAAAAAAAATAAAACAGCTCCTGTATTTGCTGATCATTTGGATGGTTCTTTATGTCTCAATCTTCAGTTCAACTCTGATTTTGGTTATTTCTTGTCTTCTGCTAGTTTTGGGACTGAATTTCTCTTAGTTCTCTTAGTTGTGAGGTTAGGTTGTTCAATTGAGATCATTCTAACTTTTTGATATGGACCTTTAGTGCTATAAATTTTCCTCTTAACACTGCCTTAGCTGTGTCCCAGATATTCTAATATGTTATATCTTTGTTCTCATTCGTTTCAAAGAACTTCTTGATTTCTGCCTTAATTTCATTATTTACCCAAAATTCATTCAGAAGTAGGTTATTCAATTTCCATGTAATTGCAGGTTTTGAGTGAATTTCCTAATCTTTATTTCTAATTTGATTGTGCTGTGATCTGAGCGATCCTTTGTTACAATTTCAGTTCTTTTAGTTTCAGTTCTTTGCTGAGGAGTGTTTTATTTCTGATTATGTGATCAATTTTAGAGTATGTGCCATGTGACTATGAGAAGAATGTATATTCGGTTGTTTTGGGGAGGAGAGTTCTCTAGATGTCTGTCAGGTCCATTGAATCTAGTACTGGGCTCAGGTCCTGGATATCTTTGTTAGTTTTCTGTCTCAATGATCTGTCTAATATTTTCAGTGGGGTGTTAAAGTCTCACACTATTATTGTATAGGAGTCTAAGTCTTTTTGAAAGTCTTAAGAGCTTGCTTTATGAATATGGGTGCTCATGTATTAGGTGCATATATATTTAGGATAGTTAGGCCTTCTTGGTCTTCTTGCTGAATTGAACCCTTTACCATTATGTAATGCATTCCCTTGTCTTTTTTGATCTTTGTTGGCTTAAAGTTGATTTTGTCTGAAACTAGCATTGCAAACCATGCTTTTTTTTTCTGTTTTCTGTTTGCTTGGTAGATTTTCTCTTTATCCCTTTATTTTGAGCCTGTGTGTGTCTTTGCATGTAAGATGGGTCTCATGAAGACAGTATGTAAATGGGACTTAGTTCTTTATCCAGCTTGTCACTCTGTGCTTTTTAATTGGGGCAGTTAGCCCATGTTTCTCCCTAGCTTCTGGTGGCTCTTTGGCTGGTAGCTGCATCAGTCCAGTCTCTGTTCTATCTTCACATGGCACTCTTCTGTATGTCTTTATTTGTTTGTTTGTTTTTATAAAGACACCAGCATTGGATGTAGGGCCCACCTTAATCTAGTTTGACCTCATCTTGACTAATTACATCTGCAAATACCCTGTTTTTATATCAGGTCAAATTTTCAGGTTCCAGGTGGACATGAATTTTAGAGGAACACTGTTCAACCCAGTATTATCCTCAAAATAACTTCAACTTTTATCTTTCTCCAATTGGATTCATCTCTCACAGCTAACTTTATATGTTTTTTTTTTTCTCATTCTGAAAACACTAATATTACATGTGGACAGAAGAAATGTGAATAATTAAGACTATGAGAATCCATGGATTGATTTTCCCATACTAAGACTTTGGCTCCAAGTGTTGAACTTTCTTTCAGAGAGATCAAATGTGTACTCGGTACACTAAAGTGCTTTTAAAATTCTTTCCTCAATGTTGTGCATTTATGGCATGCTAATGACAGTATCTTATCTCTCTGTGTCTGTCTCCATTACATCCAGATGGGCCACTTACTTCCATAAAGCCTTTAGAATTAGGGAAAATTTGGCTCCAATAGACTTTGTTTTGAGCTGTAGTTTTTCTCATCTTCAAAATTAATATGACAATGTTTAATTCTCATGGTTGCTGCAAGATGATATTTATTTGGCATTGCATATTCACTTAAGTCATGAGACACTGTTGGTGCCTATGTAGCTCATCACCTATGGCTCACCCTCTGGCTCCCTGAGCCTGCTTTGTGTCCTCTGGGGCAACCATTAAACAGCCACCAGTAGTGTTTAGTGTATTAACATCCCTGCAAGTGGAATAGCACTCTGTGTGTTCTACCCTGGTCCCCAGAGTTCCCTTGTGGGATTAAGCTTTCAGTTGTTCACCTAGAAACTGACACAATATGGCATCCCTTATTGGCTTTTTTCCTTCCCTGTCTCACCTCACTCTTCCTCTGGGGTTGTTTTCAGAGATTATCTCCCAAATAAACTACTTGCATTTGAATTCAACTAAGATAAATTATCACTGTTATATCATTATTAAGAATGAAATGTAAAGCTTTTAAAATGGTTAAAGGGGGTCTGTGTCCAGGTTTTAGGAAAAGATCTGATTATCTCTGAGATTCCTTTTTAATGGGCACCCTGCTACAACCTGCCTGCCATCTCTGATATCCTGCTCAAGTCTTTTTCACTCAAATGAATTTTGCCTCTACAGGCATCATGCAATTTTCAAGCGAATTGTCTAGTGCTTCAGGTGCTTAACGGAGGCCCGCCAAGCATCATGTATCATGATCTTGGACCACTCCGTCTGGTCTTCCCTTTTCCTAAGGCATATACTCTGAACTCCTTGCCCTGACTAATTTCTTTCTTTTTTTTTTTTAATTTTTTTTCAAATTTTTATTTATTTATTTATTTTTTTATTATTATACTTTAAGTTCTAGGGTACATGTGCATAACATGCAGGTTTGTTACATATGTATACTTGTGCCATGTTGGTGTGCTGCACCCATCAACTCATCAGCACCCATCAACTTGTCATTTACATCAGGTATAACGCCCAATGCAATCCCTCCCCCCTCTCCCCTCCCCATGATAGGCCCCGGTGTGTGATGTTCCCCTTCCCGAGTCCAAGTGATCTCATTGTTCAGTTCCCACCTATGAGTGAGAACATGCGGTGT
>NW_016804196.1:1248079-1257855 GCF_001698545.2 Rhinopithecus bieti | reverse complement strand
TAATGCAGGATCAAGTTCACACATAACAATATTAACCTTAAATGTAAATGGACTAAATGCTCCAATTAAAAGACACAGACTGGCAAATTGGATAAAGAGTCAAGACCCATCAGTCTGCTGTATTCAGGAGACCCATCTCACATGCAGAGACATACATAGGCTCAAAATAAAGGGATGGAGGAAGATCTACCAAGCAAATGGAGAACAAAAAAAAGCAGGGGTTGCAATCCTAGTCTCTGATAAAACAGACTTTAAACCATCAAAGATCAAAAGAGACAAGGCCATTACATAATGGTAAAGGGATCAATTCAACAGGAAGAGCTAACTATCCTAAATATATATGCACCCAATACAGGAGCACCCAGATTCATAAAGCAAACCCTGACTAATTTCTAAACCACATTCAATCTTTCACTTCGACCTCCAAATCAATTTCAGATCTATTTTCCCTCTGAATTTTATGTGTTTTTCTCTTATTCATTGATTTGATAAATATATATTGAGTGCCTACCATTTCCTAGGCCTGTACCAAGTGTACAGGTGTGCACAGGACTAAATCTCTATCCTTATTCTGTGCTTCCCTTGCTTCACTCTCTCTGTGAAGCTTCTTACTTATAAGCAACATAAATAAATGGGTTATTCTAAGTAGATAAACGGAATTTACATAAGTGCATCCAGTAGCTTGTAGAATTTTGGGGATGGCCAAAGAATCAGAGTTGAAAGCTGTTCAGCTCAGAACAGTACCCAAAGTCACATCTCAGAAATGATTTCTCAGGAAAAAAAATGCCATTATCACTGCTGGTAGAAATTCTGCACTTTTGGACTCTTGATGCTAGATGAAGCTACTGCTTTTGCTGCTACTTTCTCTAGGGTGGATTTCATACTTTCTATGACAGACAGTTCTAAAAGGTTCCCAATAATCCCTACCTCTTTGTATTCACATCCTTATGTAATCCCTTCTTCCTGGTGTGAGCTGAACTTAGTGACTTGCTTCTAACAGAATATGGCAAAAGTTAAGGGATGCTACTTCTGCAATGAAGTTATTAAGGATGTGTATTCTGTCTTGCTTGCATTCTCTATTTGGCTCTTCTTGTTTGCTAGCAATGATGAAACAAATCCTGATGTGGTAGCTGAGCTATGAAGATGCCCATGTAGTCAGCAGCTGAGAGCAGCCTTCAGGAAAAAGGACGCAAGGAGCTGAGGCCCAAGGTCCACCTGCCTATGAGTAACTGAATCTTGGCAACAACTATATAAGGAAGCATGGAACAGATCTTTTCCATTGATTCAAGCTGTTGCCCCAGCCAACAACCTGACAACATCCTTGAGACAAACCTGAAACAGAAGATTCAGTTACACTGTGCCCAGATACATTACCCTCCAAAGCTCAGTAACAAATGTTGCTTTAAGCAACAGTGATGGTATAATTTGTTACGTGGCGATATATAAGTAAAACACCATTCTTAGTGGTTTATATTCCCACCTGCAGATTCCAATCTGGTGAGAAAGCGTTCGACTGGGCCTAGATCATACATTTGTACTCTAGACTCAAGGAGATATGGAGGGCAAGAAACCAGCATTTTCATCTTTTATACTTGGAGGTGTTTTCTCCCTCACAACAAAACATATATGGGGAGGGGGTCCCCAAATATAGAAAAGACTTTTATATTCTGGACAGTTAAAAACAATGTATATGGTCGTCTATGATGACTACAAAGCCAGAAAACCAGCCCAAATCATGGTCCAATAAGAAGTAAATATCTTGCCTTCCTATATGAATACAGGCAGCAGTTTTCCTCCATTATTTCCCTTGTATAGTCAAGGGTCTCCTCCAGTTTTCTCTGGGCTCCTGAAATAGGTGGGGCCTGGGAACAAGCTGGTGAAGTGTCTTCTTTAAACCTCTTATTGATTTCTAGAGCTTCATTTTATGTTGGTCCATACCAATTATTAGAAATAATTTATTTTTTATGTACTGTTTTACATAGCTCCACAATTATCAGCTAGTTGAGACAAGAAGAGAAAACTCAGAAATACCAATAGGCTTTACTCTTTCCCATTGAATTCTTTCAAATAGATATCTACAACACTCATTAAAAGTGTTAAAAGTCCAATGGAAAGGCCCAAACGTGCAAGACGCAATAATTCTGCTCAGTAGCAAAATCACAGGCCTCAGAACAGAGAGGAGAAGAGCAAAGGCACCCTAGAGCTGTGCTTGCTGTTACAGGAGGAAAATATCCCAAGTGCTTAACTACCGCAAATCTTGGGGAAAAGAGATGCTAGCTTGAAGGCAGAAGTCCATTTGTATGTGACATCCCTAAGACTGAAAGATATGTGCCATGTAGAAAGAAAACTTGCCATAGAGGCTATTGGGAGAAAGCCGTGTCAACAGAAAACAGCCCAATTCCAGTGAGCAGAGAACCAGTAAGTTTTTATCCAACATGCATCCTGTGCTTGTCCCTGTCTGGGCACTGGAGAGATTATGTGGATGACTAAAGCGCATCCTACTTTCAAGAACTCCACAGGATCTTATGGTGAAAAAAAAAAAGAAAGAAATCAAGGTAAAGGCTAAAAGATATGAATAGGACAAGAGATTGTATGAACACAGAGAAAGGAGGACGTTGAGGTATGCCACTTATCATTTATATGTATGTTGTAGAATGTCAAGAGCCTATTAATTTTCCTTTTCCTTATTAAACCTATTACTAATTTAATCTGTCCATAGGATGTGGAGCTGATGACAGCTGTACTGTTCAAGAGGGTGCATGCCCGAATTTTATTTTGAGAGGAGTATATAGTGTGAATCAGGCAAATTATGGCAGGCCTCTAGAAGATAATCCCAGAAGATGACTTCATCTGGACAAAGGGTTATGTAAAATTCCTACATAATGGGAATTACCTGTTATATTTATTTTTCATTTAATGATCATACTGTCTTTCATAATCATCTTGATATGTAAACTGAAATAATGCCTTGTCCTTCTAGCTGACTGCATGGCTTCTCTCTGCCCTTGAGTAGCCTTAACAAGTCAATTAATAATGACTTTTTCAATGTAATTTCCAATAGTACACATTAAATATGTGAAAAGCTGTTCTTTCATCCTAACCAAAGTATATGTAATACTTGCTGGCAAACTTGAATGCATGAGTGATAGCAAAAACAATTCCGAGGAATGAATGGAGCCACAAATTGCATAGTGCATTGGGAAAAATCATGACTGATAGAAAAAAAATTATTGTTCACTAATATGTAATTTAAGAGTATTCTATGTACAATTTTCTTCATTATCTTGGCAGACAATATTGTAATAAGTATGTAATTAGTGATATTAGTGGCATACATTTTTTCAAAACAACAGGCGTATTATATTTGTGCAGAAATAAAGTTAGGCAATTTTAGTGAGGACGTTGAGCAATTATAGAATTCAGTATGTTAAGATTTTGTGCACATAAGTAGTCATTAAAAGAAATGTTTTGAAAGTGGTAGGCTGTCATCTTTCCCTTGAAGACTAGAATAATAGTGAAGAAAAAAATTATGTTGAAAACCTATTTCCTTCAAATTGTGTCAGGTCCTCTGTTTTGGGAGATGAATCACTCACTGGTTATGGGTTCTCAGTGGCACAACCTTTGCCTGACATTACTGTGTGTGATCCTGTTTCCCAACCCAGATGCAAGCCTGTTAGGACTTTCATTCTGTAGATCCGATATATATCCCTAAAACCTACAATTTTATGTGCAACTGTCCTTTTATAGCCACTTTCCAAAACAGAGATTTTCCTGTTACAAATTGACCACATCAAATAATACTTAAATCTATTCTCTTTTGGTTGTAATAACCCATAAGCTTAGTCAGTACTGCCCAAAACCTAAGGGGCACCAGTAATCATACATTGTGAAATACAGTGGACCTTTTTGTTGTTCTGTTTCATTTTTAATTGACCCAGGTTATAGCAAGGTGATAAATAATGGACTCCCTGAAAGGAGATCAATCCATCTTATTTATCTAGCACAGTGTTCGGGCCATAATTCAGAAATATTTACAGTTCATTGTTTTATTAAGCATATTCTGAACTCTTCATATGGGAGAATATTTTAACAGAGTACATTTTTTCTTCTAGTTATCATGGCTGTATAGGCCAATCAAACAAAATCACAGCCAAAGTGAACCATATGATGGCATGAACTTTTTTGAGGACATTTTTAGCCATAGTACCCAGCACCATGTCTGCTGATAACAGATGTTTCATCAATCCTTTCATTCATCATATGGAATAGAAAAAAAGGTTGTCATCTCTTATACAAAAGAAGAAAAGTATTTCTTAGAAAGATAATGTATAGTAAAGGAAAGCAAAGAAAGAACTTATATCATTAACCTTTTCTCCACTGCAACCTCAGGTTGATTATTTATATGCATTGGTGGGGTAGATTTTGTACTTAAACAAACTTCAGCAGTTTTATTTATGTCAACTGTTCTACAAGTGTCCCCATTACTCTCTGACTTATATTCAATAATTACAGATGAGAAACACTCACAATGATGAGAAAGGTGAAATGAACCCCCATGCCACTTCAATAACTGCACCACCCAACCATCCCCACTTCAATAAGGCTAAGAATCTCTTGGGTGTTTACTACACTGACATTATGTTTTTCTAGGCATGTTACTTCCATAATTTTGGGGTTTGTTTTAGCTCTGGCCTAGACACTGTTTTGAAAAGCAAATACATAAATAATAAAAGCTTTTGGAATTTCCACTTTTGTAGAGGTCAATGGTATCATATACAACAGAAGTCAACAAGTGAACAAAAGTCTAAATTATGCAGTGAAACAATATTTTTGAACAATAAATAACATCACATTAAAATCAATGGTTAGGCTATAAAATAATATCAGATAGTCAGTTTGCTAATCAGCTTGCCAACCATCCCACAGCCTAGTTTGTATGTTTTCTTACTGATAATTAATAATAACTAGCAATGCACCATATTTATATATAAACCAGAATCAAATCCTCATGAACACAGAGCTGTGGAAGCAACATTCTTCTCCTTCACTGTATCCTGCCATGATCTTATCCTTATTAAAACAAAACCAAACCCTCTTTTTCTACATCAGTTTCCCCAAGACACTTTGAAATACACATTCTGTTTCTCTCTGTATGCTGTCTTTCTTCCTATACCTCTCCTTGAATTTGATTTCTGTCTCCATTATGGCATTTATCTCATTCTGCTAGGTAGTATATTTTAGTTTTTTGTTATCTTCCTTTTCGTCATCTTGCTCTTCCTTAACTTATACGTGGCTAATTGTGCCTTATTCTCTAAAACATCTAACCCAATAGGCGTTCAGTAAGTAAATTTAATTGTTTATCCTTCATGTCTTGTACATAATCCAGGTCTATAAGATGATGTATATACAGGGCTAGAAAAAGTTGTGTGTCAATTCAAGTGTACTGCATCTATTGTCATATTAGACCACAGTTGACCTGAAGAATGGTTACAAAAACTGATGTGATTCAATTCCACTATCTAATTACATTTTTCCATTGGAAAAGAATTGTTTTATAAGAGGCTGGCAAGAACAATCATATATTCTTGAGTGATCATAGTAAAGACACAATTGCAATGAAAGCAAAAGATAAGATTTTGCAAACTTTTGAGTATTAAATGTGTGACCTTGTGGATTAATCAACAAACTAAGATTTTTAATAATACTTCTGTGTATCATGCATGTTCTTGTTTATGAATCTTGGTCTGTTATTTCCTCAAATTGGTTTATTTATGTTTTTAAATTCCCACATTTTGGGGGGAAACGCTGAGTTAAATATTTTCTTTACTGACAGATGACTAAGCCTCTCATCTTTGAGACCAGGGTTTGTTCACCCTGATTCCTCTTTTAAAGTCAGTTCTTAAGTCTTGTTATTGTAAAAGCTTTTATGGCAAAGTTATAATAAAATTTTAAGAATTGCCAAATATTACTTTGTTAAAATTATATTTAAGAAATATGTTTCCAGGTGCTAAAGTAACTTTAATAAAACTTTACTTATTACTGAGCTAGGTGGGGATTTTTTTAGCAGTAAGTTCCAGAAAAGCAAAAAACAAGAACAGTGCCACATATAATCCTTTGACCTTAAGCGACTCTTATTTACCTGAGGATACATGACATTACAATCATTCTTAATGTAGCTATTTACTTGGGTTATTTGACAATGAGCAGATTATCCTTACTCAATCTTATATTTTCCTCATAAGACAGAAGACGACGCCTATTTTTAAACCATATTATTCGGTTCTAATGCATAGTACTATTCAGATATCTGTGGTCTAATTTTAACGAAAGTAAATTTTAAGAGAGCCTTGTTAATTAAAGTATATTTTTAGAATTAACACTTATCCTCTTGAATCATGGGGACTGTAGACTTACTAGTAAGAAAAAAGATATTTATACTGCACTTCAATGTAGTTTTAAACATGAATTTTATTGCATATATTTGAAGTTTGCAACATGGTATTATGAAATACATATGGATATATATGTATATATATATACACATATGAATATATATACCTATAGATGATGCAATGATTAGTAAAGCACATTAACATGACTATCATCTCACATATAGTAGTAACTTTTTTGTGTTAACAAGAGCAACTAAAATCTCTTGAACAAAAATCCCTAACTCAATACAATTTTACTAACTTTAGTCTTCATGTTGTACCTTAGGTTTCTAGATTTGCTCATTCTACATATTTACTAGTTTGTGTCCTTTGCCCTATGTCTTTCTATTCCTTCTTCCCCCACTGCACAGTATTCTTTCGTTCTCTATCTCTGTATATTTCAGCTCTTTATAAAATTTCGCATGTAAATGTGATCCTGTAATATTTTTCTATCGATGTGTGACTTATTTCACTTAGCATTATGTCCCCTAGGCTTATCCATGTTGTTGCAAACGATAGGGTCTCCTTTATTAAGGAGGAATAATATTCCATTGTGTGTACATATATATGCCACATTTTCTTTATCCATTCATCCATTGGTGGGCATGGAGGGTTTTTTTTTCCCCCCTTATATTGGCTGTATATTTCCCAAGTAGCCAAATATGTTTCCCAAGTAGTCAAATATATTTTAACTTCACAACGTGGTTTCTTATACTATGGTAAAAGTGTTGATTCCAGTATTGTCATTTTAAAAGCTCATCAGTCAAATAATGTTGGTCATTTAGTCATTTATTTAGCATCTTCTATATACAAGCAGCCTGTTAAGGGTTGTGAAGGGTAAAAAAATATTTGAAGCTAAGGTTTCTGCCAAAAGTTGCCCCATGAAAGAATAACTAAAAACAGAAGGCTATACGTGATTAGTTCAAAATATTTTTAGTTCAAGAAACAACTACAGCAGGAGGTCAGATGATGCAGAGTTCAGTGACAGTTAGAGGGAGGGAAGAAAGCTGCTTTGGGAAAGTGGGTTTTGAATCTGGAAATAGAAACTTCCAGAAACAGAAATAAAATGTGGATGTACAGAAAGCACTTGGAGGACCATTCCAGCTGGGGAAACAGCTGTCAAATGACAGATGCAGGAAATTTAAATAAACACTTGGGGACAGTGAGAGGTTAATACAGAGAAGTAGTTGGAAAATAAGGTTGGATAATAGGTTTGAAACATATTTTAAGGGATTTAAATAATAACTTAGGACATTTTCATTATAGATTACAGCTCTCAATAATTACTCTTTTCTCAATGTTACAGAGGGAAAGAATGATTTAGAAAATGTACCTGACTGAGTGTAAAATCGATGTCAAAATCCGAGAGAACTAGAGTTGCCTAGATATTCTTGAGGAAGAAAAACAGTTTGGAGGATTTATATCATCAAATATCTTTACCGTAAAGATACAAAAATAAAGACACATAAGCATATTGGTAGAAGAAAAGATAAATCACTCAACAGATTAGCATAAAGAGCCCAGAAACAGACCTGCACACCTGATATATAGCAAAGGCACCAATGCAATGCAATAAATGGTGGCATATAAAAAGGATATTTGTGTAGGAATTTTTAAAATGTGAACCCTGATTCTGACCTTATATCATAAGCAAAATTTGAAACGAATGATGGTCTGTTAATGTGAAAGACAAACACATACATAAGTAAACATGCAATTCAGTTTCTTAAAAAATGGCCACAATGCTTCAATAGTCACCTCAGGGGAAAAAAATATCCAACTAGCCCAGGTGCGTATAAAATGGTGCTCAAGTTTATTAGCCCCCATGGAATGCTAATTAAAATCACAATAAATATAATTTAAACTCCTATCAAATTGGCTAAAAATCAAACAATGGCCAGTATTAAATGTTGCCAAGGGAGGGTGTGGCTCAACTGGAGATTTGATATTGGCAGGTGGGAGAATAAATTCTGTCTATAACATATGAAATTATCTGGCAATGTCTAAAGTCAAATGAATATGTCTTTTATCAATCTTGTAACTCAGCAATTCCACTCTTAGGTATATATCAAATACCAATGAGTGTTTATTTCTATTAAAAGATGTGCATACAAACTTGAAAACAACTTACAGAAGTTTGATTTATAATAGCCCCAAAATGGAGCAGTCTAAAAGTCCAATAAAAGGATAAATGAACTGTGGCACATTCTTACAATAACAGAAAAAAGACAGCATAAATACTTCTCATAGTTATTATGTTGAATTAAAGAAGTTAGACACTAAAGAATGCATATGATATCATTTCATTTGTATGTAGTTCAAGACAGGGATCACACTAGTAGTTACCTTCAGAGGGTGATTGTTGACTGAGATGAACTATGAGAGCCTTCTAGGGGGCTATAAATGTCTTATATTCTAATTTGTATGGTAGTTATAGAGGTAGATACATATAAAAATTCATTGAACTCAACATTTAGGATTTATGTACTTTACTGTAAGCAAATTATTCTTCAATATAAAATCAGAAAACCAGATTTTAGAAAGTCTCGCTTTTTAAAATTGCTCATCTACATGTTTTTCTCTGTGTATCCACTTTTGTATGCATCTGTTACCTTCTCCTTTCTTAGTTGATTTACCCTTATTACTCATGTTGTCTGTTTACTGAGTCTGTGAACTTTTGCCTTGGCTCTCAAAACATAAACACCCAGGACCCTTGGTGTTGCTTGCTTCCACCTCTGAGATAATACTTACAGCTAATATTAATTGTGAGTTACTGGGCTAAGTGTCCTATATGCAGTATCCCATTTAATTCACATAATGAACTCATGAACTGGCTACTATTTTCATCATTTTACAGGTGAAATTTGAAAGATGAAGTGACTGTCAGAAGAACCAGCATTTGAATTTAGATTCATCATATTCCAGAGTTCAGGTTCTTGAATATAATGCTATAGGAAAACCTGATAACATGAGAAAGATTAATTCTAATTTTCCAAGTTTTTTTTTTTTTTTTTTTTTCATATCAGCAGTGCAAATAGTAAGTCACTTAAAATCTTACAGATGGGCCAATTCAGGCTGAACGAATGTGGAGAACACATCATAAAATCAAGGCTTAGGATGATCATAGGGGCTCTGGGTGGAAACCAATGCTCTGTCATTGCTGTATAACTGTTGAGAATCACATCACCTATTGGCCTCTTTCATTAATCAGAAGTCTCTATACTGGCCAAGGTTATTTATAGATTCAATGCCATCCCCATTAAGCTACCAATGACTTTCTTCACAGAATTGGAAGAAACTGCTTTAAAGTTCATATGGAATCAAAAAAGAGCCCGCATTGCCAAG
>NW_016804196.1:1228719-1246718 GCF_001698545.2 Rhinopithecus bieti | reverse complement strand
GATATATAAGTGATGAAACCAGGATAATAATAGTCAATTGAAATTGATATTCATTATTCAAAAAAATAAAAATTAAAATAAAAATTAAAAATGGTATAAAATAAGAAATACGCTAAATTTACCAATGGAATATAAAAATAAATGTTGATTAGAAATGAAAGAAGAGACATATTTTGTGTGCCAGACATTTTAAAAAGTAAAATGTTCTGAAGTCAGTTTAAAAAAATCTGTCAATTCCTGACCCCATCTGTAGACGCCGTTGTAGAAATCATAAAACATCATCTAATTTGAAGATGGACATGTCAGTAAGTGCAGTTGAAAGATTCAAATTATTTATTCACTTTTATTCATCTTTGGAATTAACAAGTAGACTTGTACAAAGTAGTTTTGTTCAGTGAAAAACAATATTTGATAATTGTAGCTAAAAAACATCTGTAGTATACTGTAGTTTCCTTTTTTATATAGACTAAAGCCTACCACGATATTTTTGAAAGATGAGATTTCTCTAAAGCCTATGAGCTATCTTGTCTATATAAACATGTGCACATTTAAGGAAAAATGAACTGGGTTTTCTGTTCATAGAAGTTTAAATTGTGACTGATAATTTTCCAATTAGATCTACATAAAAATAATTATTAACTTCAATAGAAATATATGGATTAGATACAAATGCATTTGTTAAGTCGAAGTTCAGCATTAGCAAAGTTATGACTTTAAAAATTAATCCTCCTGTGTGACTGATTATCAGTGAACGATCATAAAATGTCTCCTGACTTATCCCAAAATATCATATTTATTGTCATAAAAGAAAATATTATTTAAAAAATTATGAGTTTTGTAATTAAAAAATAAACATTGAATAAAGTTCAATACATAATTTAAGAATTCTCTCTGAGCTAGGATTAAAACTGAAATTGAAATGGATTTGCTTAAACATAGTAAATTTGTTGCTTTAAGTTTCCCATAAATGTCAGAAGTAAGTATGTGAGGATCCAATATATTGTATATAGTTATTTTCTATCTTCTAAAAAATAATTTACATTTCTAAATTTTTTTTCTCATTTGACAGTAAGGAAAACCAAGTTTCAAAACATAAAAATATCATTCCTAAGATAATGCCATTAGGAAATTGTTCATATACGTCTACTGAAATAATCATATGGTTTTAAGTCTTTAATCTGTTAATGTCATGAAATATATTGAACGATTTCCTAATGTTAAAACAACTTTGTGATCCCAAAATAAACCCAGCTTAGCATGTTTTGCGTATTTTTGGGGGATTTTGTTTGTCAATATTTTATTTAGGATTTTTTCCACCTGTATTTATGACATTATATGATCCTTAATTAGGTTTATATGGTAGGGAAATAGTTCCATTTTCAGCACTGTATAAGAGTTTCTTAAAATGTATTCTTAAATGTATGTTAGAAATCATTTAGAAAACCATTTGAGCCTGGTATTTCTACCCTTTTTGTGATTGCAATATTAAACAGAAAATGTAGAAAATATAAATATATGGCTTATTGAATTATTATCACAAAGGAAGCACTTATTTGACTACCATTTTGATAAAGAAATAGACTATTATCCACAGCACAGAAATCCTCTGAGGCCCAAGTGGTACCACCTCTGCTCCCCAAAGTTAAATGCGATTCTAACTTCTAACACAACATTTACTTTTGCATATTTTAAAGTTTATAAAATAGACTCGTAAAATACTATTTTTGCCAGGATGATTCTATTCTGCATTAGATTATAAAATTCATCCATGTTGTTGCATGTGGCTATGATTCACCTGTTTTCACTGTTGCATAGTGTCTACATTGTTTGACTCTGCTAAGGAAATTTGTCTGTTCTACTGTTGCTGGACATTTGGGGCTTTTGCATTTTTGGCTGTTATGAATAATGTTACTAAGAATATGCTTATACCTTTTACTAGGTGCACGTGTTTTGCTATCTATATGCATAGGAATGTCACTGCTAAGGCAACTGTAATGCCAAACAGTTTAACATGGCTGTAATAATTTATACTCACACAGCATTGTGCACGCAATCCAGCTACTCCATATCCTTGTTAAAATTCAACATTGTCAATCTGTACAATTTTAAGTATTGTGGTTGTGCAATGATATATCATTGTGGGTTTTGTCTAAATTTTCCTGATAACTAACAACTGAGTATCTTTTAATATGATGAGTAGACATCTGAATTCCCTCTTTCTGAAGTCTCTATTTAAGTCACTTGCCTTTTCTCTTAGGTTATTGTCTTTTTCTTATTGATTTTCAGCACTTATTTTTATATACTGGATATGTATCCTTTGTTGGATGTATGTCTTGCCACTATCTTCTGCTACTCCATGGCTTGCCTTTTTACTCTCTAAATGGCATGCTTCGATGAAGTTCTTTTTTAAAATTAATTTTACTGTGTATGTTTGAGATTTATAACACAATGTTGTGAGATACATATAGATAGTAAAATGGTTACTGTGGTGAAGCAAATTAACGTATCTGTTATCTCACGTAGTTACTTTTTTATAACAACAGAAGCTTAAATTTATTTATTTGACAAAAATCCCCAATACAATTTTATTAACTATACCTCTCATGCTATATATTGTCTCTCTAGGTTTGTTCATCCTACATATTTGGTTCTTTGTATCATTTGACCTATATATTCCCCTCTCCACTCTGCTACCCTAATGATTCTTATTTATAAAGTAGTCTAATTCATCAGTTTTCCCATTAGTGTGCCAACGCTTTGTGTCCTATTTAATAAGTCTTTATGTCCTATTTAATAAGTCTATATTTTATATATGCCAAAATATAAAATATATGCATCTGTGTATTTAGCAAAAAGTGTCGGTATTTTTCCTGTTACGTGGGCCTCCACAATTCTTTTGTAAATGATAATTGAATATGCAGGGGTTGGGACTGTGGTAGTCAGGATTCTTAGATGACCCCTAAGTTCTCAGCTCCTAGTGTATACACATCTTCTAGTTATTTAGTGGAACATTATGTAGGTATTGCTATAAAGGGTTATGGCAGATATAATTAAGATGCCAAATCAGTTGAGTTTAAGATAAAGATATTATGTAGGTAATCTGACCTAATCACAAACCCTTTAGTGCTGGATCTATAGATCAGTAACAGGGAATTCAGGGACATTCAGCCTGAGCAGGATTCTCTATTACTCACATTGAAGACAGAGGGGGCCATGTGGCATGGAATGTGGGTGGCTTCTAGGAGTTGAGACCAGAAAGCATGGAAATGAGAACTTCAGTCCTATAGCTGCAAAAACTGAATTTTCTCAGCAATAAGAATAAACTTGGAATTATATGTTTTTCCAGAGGTCCAGAAAAGAACTCAGTCCAATCTACGACTTGATTTCAGCTGTATGGTACCCTGAGCAGAGGACCCAGGTACACTGTGCTAGATTTCTGGCTTACAGAGCTCTGAGCTAATAAATGGCTATTGTATTAGGCTTCTAAGTTTGTGGTAATTTCTTCAGCAGCAATAGAAAACTAATATAAGGATTTGCATTATTGTTTACGTGTTGACCTAGCACAATTACTTAAAAATTTTCTTTCCCTACTGATCTTCAGTGGCAACATTCTAATAAATCAGTTTTTCTATTTGTCTTTCTTTGAACCCAGTTTGAAATTCGTAATTACTCCAGCTAAGTAATATTTCTTACACCTTATAGAGCAAGCCTTCCACCTTGTTATTCTCCTTTGAGAGTGTCTTTCCTCTTCTTGCCCTTTGTATTTCCATATACATTTTGGAAACATCAAGAAATTACATAGGCTGTCCAGATTGATTTTGGAAGAATTGGCAACTGTGTAATATTCAGTCTTCCAATACATAAACATAATCTATAATTTATTTTTCATATTACAAACTCATGCAGGTTGGAATATGTTATTTTTCATGTACAATGACATATTTCTAAGTTTTATATTCTTTATCAACTGAAACTTTCAGTAGCTATTACACAAAAAACTCAAACTCAATATGTTCAAAATGGAAAACACCCTCATTTGTTCAAAAGTAATTACTTCATTCACTTGTGAATTAAATTCTTGTGAAAATTGTTGTGAAAATCATTATCAGTGTACTTCCTAGGTATTATAAAATGGAAAGTTGTTTATATTTATTTCTCCATGAAGCCAAAACTGAAATTCCTCAAGGAGGCATGGTAGATCAGGAATCTATCATTCTATTTAATTTCTCCATGAAGCCAGAAATGAAATTTCTCAGGGAGGAATCATAGATAGCTAAAACCTATTAGTTGTTTTTTACTTTTATGACTCTCTTTCACCTAAAAATTAATAATAAACCAAATCGTTTTCAGTTTATTAATCTGTCAGTTATGCGTACTCTTCTCTTTCATCTTTGTAATTGTTCTAGTTGAGTCCCTTTGAATTATTTCTCACCTGAACTACTCTAATAGCTTTCTAAATTGTTTTCTTCCTTCTATTTTCCACCTATCTCTTAAATATTTTCATGCTGATTCCAGGGCAATACCTTTTAAATCACAAATCTGATCATGACATTCCTTAATACCTGTTTAAAATTAGTCAGTGGTCCTCCATTTTCTTCAGTGTAAAATCCTTGAATATATGACACTTTATCCCACATTCTTGGAATTATTGGACCATCTTTTCATAGATTACTGATGCAATTACCTTCTACTAATCTTTCAAAGTATAACTAAAATGATCTTTTCCATAAATTTTGTGTGAGATTCCTTAATCTCAACTAGGTTCTTCAGCTGCAAAGAGTGTGGCTGGGGTACTTACAGAATTCTTAGGCAGTTTGCTTGAAGATTTTTACCGTTTTCCATTTTACGAGGATTTTGTTGAAGTTGTTGAAGACCCATTTATCCCTCAGGTCCTTTGATAAACAACAACAAATGAGATTTAAACTATTTTCAACTTGTCTGTTATTCTAGTAAGATTCCCTTTTCTCCTTGAGAGAAAGGTTGCACAATTGTACTCATTGGTTTTATGATATAAAATGCTACTAAAATATGAATGAAAATTAACAAATGCTTAGGATGAGAAGTTTATGCTTTTGCATCTCATTCCCTAGAAGTAGTATATAGCAATTACAATATAGAGTGTGTTTACAGCAATTTTTTTTTACTGTGTTTTAAAAATATATTTAACAAATATTAATTTAGAGCCTAGTACATGGGAGAAGATGTGTCAGTTGTTGAGATATGAAGAGTATATCACCTTCTCTTGTAAGAACATCTCTTTCAAGGAGTTTAAATTATCAACAGAAACAGAATACCATGATTAGTACTGTGATGGCCTGGTGTAAAAGGAGCTATCATGCCAAAGGAGATTCCCTGTGTTAGAAAGCTGTCATGGAGATAATTTCAAATCAGTGAAGTACACTATTTTCCACCTGCTTTTACCTACCTAAACCTATTTCCAATCACACCACATTTGGTTCAGTAGTGCTGTAAAATAATTGTTTATCTCTCTTTGATTTAATTTCAAATTCTATTTTAGGTTCAAGGAGTGCAAGTGTAGGTTTTTACATGGGTATATTGTGTGATGGTAAGGTTTGGAATATGGGTGACCCTTCACCCAGGTAGTGAACATAGTAACTGATAGGTAGTTTTTAGTCTACACCCCCACTGCCTAATAGTCCTCAGTATCTATTGTTCCCATCTTTATGTCTGGGTATACTCAATGTTTAGCTCCCACTAAGTGAGAAGATGCAGTAATTGGTTTTCTGTTTCTGCATTAACTTGTTTAGGATAATAGTCTCCAGCTACATCAATGTTGCTGGGGGACATGATTTCATTCCTTTTTATGATTGCACAATGTTTGATGGTATATATGTACCACATTTTCTTGCTTCAATCTGCCATTGATAGGCATTTAGATTGATTCCATGTCTTTGCTATTGTGAATAGTGCTGTGACAAATGTATTAGTGTAGGTGTCTTTTTGGTAGAACAAATTTATTTTCTTTTGGATTTATACACAGTGATCTGATTGCTGGATTGAATGATAGTTCTGTTTTGAGTTATTTCAGAAATCTCTAAACTGCTTTCCATAGTGGATGAGTGAATTTACATTTCTACCAACAGTGTAGAAGTGTTATCTTTTCTCTGTAGCCTTGCCAGCATCTGTGATTCTTTAACATTTTAATAACAACCATTCTGACTGTGGTTTTGATATGCATATCTCTGATGATTAGTGATAATGAGCACTTTTTCGTATGTTTGTTGGCCGTGTGTGTGTCCACTAAGAAGTATTTGTTCTTGTCCTTTGTCCATTTTTAAGGGGATTATTTTGTTTCTTGCTTGCTGATTTACGTTTCTTATAGATTCTGGATATTAGACCTATGTCAGAGGCATAGTTTGTGAATGTTTTCTACCCTTCTAATAGGTTGACTATTTGCTGCACTGATATTTTCTTTTACTGTGCAGAAGCTCCTTATTTTTTTTCCAAGTTAGGATTTTTTATTTTAAATTTAGAAGATCTGACAAGCTATAATTGCATACATGAAAGAATTGTTCATTCAGAATATTTCTGTCAAATGTTTACTATTTGCCCACTGAATGCCTATGTTGCTAGAGATTCTAATTAATTCATTCAATTAATAGAAGTGAGATGGATACCTCTTCTAATGTAACTGGAGGAATTAGGGGGTTGAAGAGGAGATGCAGGAGGAGAAGAGTAAAGGTTTGATTATATAAAATGACAGAACTGACTATGGATTCATAAATGGATTGTTAGAAGACATCGAGTGCCCTTTTTGAGTTGCATAAAATTGAGCAATCTAGGTATAGGAGGAAAGAAGTTAGACAGGATTAGGATTTGCTCTTTAGTATAATGAAAAGACAGCAGGGTCAGAAATTAGGTCTCAAGTGAGGGAATGATTGAAACAGGGTATGAGGTTTAGGATAGTGAAGACAAGAATAGTAATGTTGGAAAATACAGTTGGACCCTGGTTCCCACGATCTCAAAGAAGTTGAAGACTAGATTTTATTTGGATAAGGGGATGTTAGAGAAGCATTGGAAAGATTTAATTTGGGAGGAAAGAAATAGTAATTTTGTATTTTACACCTGGGTATGGAGCCAACTGAAAGGAAAACTGAGGACTGAATTGGATGCATTAATACCACATGTTCTCACTTATAAATGGGAGCTAAACAATGACAACACATGGAGACAAGGAGGGGAACAACAGATACTGGAATTTACTTGAGAGTGAAGGGTGGAAGGAGGGAGAGGACTGGAAACAATTCCTATTGGGTACTATGCTTATTACCTGGGTGATGAAATAAGCTGTACACCAAAGCCCTGAGACACGCAGTTTACCAATGTAACAAACCTGCATATGTACCCCTGAACCTAAAATAAAAGTTATAATAAAAACAAAAGACATGAGAGAGCTTGTTCTCTCTCTTTCTGCTCTCTGTCATGAGGATACAGGAAGAACATCATCTAGAAACCGGCACTCATGCCCTCACCAGATGCTGAATCTGCCAGAACCTTAATCTTGGACTTCCCTGTCTCCAGAACTATGAGAAATACATTTCTATTATTTAAGCCACCCAGTCTGTTATTCTGTTATAGAAGCCCAAACTAGGACACTCCTAATTATTAAACCTGTATTCTATAAACAGCTTTATCAAAAGTAAAGCTGATATTCTGATCAGCTGGTTTTCTGTTACTGTGTTAGTTTGCTGAGGATAATGGCCTCCAGCTCCATTCATGTTCCTGCAGAGAACATGATCTCATTGCTTTTCTATGGCTGCATAGTATTCCATGGTGCATATGTACCACTTTTTAAAATTCAGTTTTTCATTGATGGGCATTTAGATTGATTCCATATTTTTGCTATGATATTAGTGCTGCAATGAATGTAACTTGTGTATATGTCTTTATGGTAGAATGATTTATATTTTGGGGGCATATATCCAATAATGGGATTTCTGGGTCAAATGGTAATTCTGTTTCAAGTTCTTTGAGGAATCACCATGCTGCTTTCCACAATGGCTGAACTAATTTGCAGTCCCCTCAGCAATGTATAAGTATTCCCTTTTCTCTACAACCTCACCGGCACCTATTTTTTTAGTTTTTAACAACAGCCTTTCTGGCTAGTGTGAGATGATATCTCATTGTGGTTTTGATTTGCATTTCTCTAATGATTCATAATGCTGAGCACTTTTTAATTTTTATTGGCTGCATGTATATCTTTTTTTGAAGAGCATCTGTTCATGTCCTTTGCCCACTTTTTAATGGGGTTGTTTGATTTTGCTTGTAAATTTGTTTAAGTTCCTCATAGATCCTGGATTTTAGACATTGGTCAGATGCAACGTTTGCAAAAGTCTTCTCACATTCTGTAGGTTGTCTGCTTACTCTGTTGACAATTTCTTTTGCTGTGCAGAAGCTCTTTAGTTTAATTAGGTCCTATTTGTCAATTTTGTTTTTGTTGCAATGGATTTTGGCATCTTCATCATGAGATCTTTGCCCGTTTCTATGTCCAGAATGGTATTTACTAGTTTATCTTCTAGGGTTTTTAATAGTTTTGGGTTTTACATTTAAGTCTTTAATTCCTCTTGAGTTGATTTCTATATATGGTATAAGGAAGGTGTCCAGTTTCAATCTTCTGCATATGGCTAACCAGTTATTCTGGCACCATTTATTGAATAAAGAGTCTTTCCCACATTGCTTGTTTTAGTTGACTTTGTCAAAGATCATGTTGCTGTAGGTGTGAAGCATTAATTGTGGGCTTTCCATTCTGTTCAACTGGGCTATGTGTTTCTCTTTTACCAGTACCTTGCTATTTTGGTTACTGTAGCCTTGTAATATAGTTTGAAGTTGGGTAACATAATCCCTCCAGCTTTGTTCTTTTTGTTTAGGATTGTCTTGGTCATTCAGGATCCTTCTTGTTTCCATATGAATTTTAAAATAGTTTTTCTAATCCTGTAAATAATGCCTTTGGTAATTTGATAGAAATATCATTGAATCTATAAAGTGCTTTGGGCTGTATGGCTATTATAATAATATTGATTCTTTCTATCCACTAGCCTAGAATATTTTTCCATTTGTCTGTGTTGTCTCTGATTTCTTCCAGCAGTATTTTGTAATTCTCTGTAGAGATCTTTTACCTTTTTGGTTAGCTGTATTCCTAGTATTTTATTCTTTTTTTGACTATTGTGAATAGGATTGCATTTCTGATTTGGCTCTCACCTTGGTGGTTACTGGTGCCTAGAAATGCTACTGATATTTTTGTACATTGATTTTGTATCCTGAAACCTTACTGAAATTATATATCAGTTGTAGGATACTTTTGGTGGAATCTTTAGGATTTTCTAGGTATAATATCATATCATCAGTTAAAAGAGATAATTTGACTTCTTTTTTCCTGTTTAGGTGCCTCTTATTTCTTTCTTGTGCTTGATTGCTTTGGCTAGGGCTTCCAGGACTACATTGAATAGGAGTGGTGAGAGTTGCTATCCAACTGAGAAGTTGGTATCCTTCTCAGTCCTTAAGGGGAAGGGTACAATAAGATTTTGGCTGTTGGCTTTTCATAGGTGGCTCTTTTTATTTTGAGGTATATTCATTTGATGCCTAATCTGTTGAGGGTTTTTATCATGAAGGAATATTGGATTTTATGAAAAGCTTTTCTGAATCTATTGAGATAATTATGTTTTTGTTTTTAATTATGTTTATGTTGTGAATCACATTTATTTATTTGCATATGTTGAACCAACCTTGCATCCCAGGCATAAAACCAACTTAATCATGGTAAATTAACTTTATAATATGTCACTTGATTTGGTTTGCCAGTATTTTATTGAGGATTTTTGCATTTATGTTCATCAGAGAAATTGGCCTGAATTTTCCTTTTGTTGTCATTTTCTACCAGCTTTTGGTATCAAGCTGATGCTGGCTTCAGAGAATGAGTTAGAGAGGAGCCCCTACTTTTTGATATTTTTTTGAATAGTTTCAGAAAGATGGAACCGTTCTGTATACATCTGGTAGAATTTGGCTATGAATCCATCTGGTCCAGGGCTTTTTCTTGGTTGGTAGGCTTTTTGTGACTGATTCAATTTGGGAACTTTTCATTGGCCTGTTCAAGTATTCATTTTCTTCCTGGTTTAATCTTGGAGGGTTGTGTATTTCCAGGAATTTATCCATTTCCTCTGGATTTTCTAACTTTTGTGCACAGAGGTGTTCATAATAGTCTCTGAAAATATCTTGTATTTCTGTAGTATTGACTGTAATATCATATTTGTCATTTATGATTGTGTTTATTTGGATTTATTTCCATTAATCTAGCTAATAGTCTATCAATCTTATTTATTCTTTTGAAAAATCAATTACTGGTTTCATTGCTTTTATAGATTTTTGCATCTCAATTTCATTCAGTTATTCTCTGATTTCATTATTTCTTTTCTTCTGCTAGCTTTTTGAATTGCCACATTTCCTGCACTAATTCTTTCACATCTGAGACAACTGTGGAATAAGTTGAGTATAGTCAACTGACTTCACTTTTCAGTGTTTTCAGAGGGCCAAGACTCTCTACAGAGTCTATATTTGTGGGTGAATTAGTTCCCTGGGTTTCACAGGTAATACCTATTGGCAGAATATTTTTGGTGTTGTAATTTGGGCTGTGAACCAGTAGATGATGCTTAAGAGTGATGGCCAACAGATATGCTGTTACTCAGCTATGCAGTTCTTTTGTATTCCAGCACATTTGCAGCAGCACTCAATGGTGGGAGATGGGGAAAGAAGTGACCTCCTCATCATATTCACTCCTGGGCATTGGGTAAGCTCCCTCCAATCACTGGCACCATACCTGTGTTTCCTTTGTTAAATGTTCCATGCAGTGATATAGTTTGGCTCTGTGTCCCCACCCAAATCTCATTTAGAATTATAATCCCCACGTGTCGAGGAAGGGACCTAGTGGGAGGTGATTGGATCATGGGGGTGGTTTCTCTCATGCTGTTCTCATGGTAGTGAGGGAGTTCTCATGAGATTTGTTTGTTTGATAAGTGTCTGGTATTTCCCCTGCTTGATCTTTCTCTCTCCTGACACCCTGTGAAGGTGACTGCGTCCCCTTTGCCTTCTGCCATAACTGTAAGTTTCCTAAAGCCTCCCCAGCCATGCAGAACTGTGAGTCAATTAAACCTCTTTCCTTTACAAATTACCCAGTTTCAGGTATTTCTTTATAGCAGTGAAAAAATGGACACACACGAATTCCTCAGGCAAAAGCCACCCTTCCAGGACCAACCCTGTGGCAGGAGACACACCCTATTCTTGCATCAACCCGGAATCCCATGCCTCTTCCCCCTTGCAGTGCTCTGAGAGTGAAGACTCCTCTCATGCTTAAGCATCAACCACAGATCTCTGCTAGACAGTCCTGACCTGTGCACAGCAGCCCTAGGGCATTGGGACCAGCTCATAGCTCCATCATCTGGCCTGTCAGGGTCAGGCACCAGCTGTGCTGGGAGATCTAAAGTTTTCCCAGGCCACTGGGAAGTACTCAGGTGTGGCCACCAGCAAAGCACCCAGGATGAGCAGCAGAGGTGGTGCTGTGCACATGCTCCTGTGGGAGTGGCCAGGCAGGGGTTTGGGGAGGGGCTATCAGGCAGGAAGCCCTGCAGAATAGACATGACCTAGTCCCCTGAGAAAGTCAGCGCTGCTCTCTCTTGGCCCTGAGGTCAGGTGGGGTATGAGCATCTCAGAGGAATATGGGGAACCTTGGGGATAGGTACCTATGGCCACATTCTGCTGCAGCTTTCCTGCACACAAAAGTCTCTGTGTTCTGAGCAGGCTGGAACTCTGTCCCTCCTGGAGCTCTGTCTCTGCCTACTCATTGGGCAGATCTCTCTGACAGTTCAAATGTCTATGGGGGACATGGGATCTCTTGCATGTAGAATCCCAGAAGTCTGTGGCAAGAGTGGACTCCCCTACCTTTCCTTTCCTTACCCCTTGCCTCAGAGCCACTCAGGGCCAGGAACCAACCCTAGCATTCGGCAACCCCTCGCAGGGCTCCCAGCTTCCTCCCTCTTTTGCCTTTGTGTCTGTGTCACCTCTGCACTGACACTTGGTGTTTCCTCTCTGAAGTGTGTTCTAAGTGTTCTAAGTGTGTTGGTTTACTCGATAGTTTGGTCACTCCCAGGGGGAACAGTGTGTCCTGGCTGTGTCTTGTTAGCCATCTTCTGTCTCTCCTCATTTAAGTTGTTTATCAAATATTTTAAATAATACAATGTAAGAAATACTTTTCAAGACAAGGTGTTTAATATACTGATAAGAGGGATGGCAAAAAATCCCATATACAAAAATGAAAAATTAGAGACCCAGTTGCATTAAAATATGATATTAAGAACTATCATTTTATGTGTCTGACATAACTCACAATAAAAGGACAAAAACAATACATTTGAAATAGAATAAAGATTAAATGTAAGAGACAAACCTATACAAATCTTATGATTTATGGCATAAGTTATTTATAATTTAGAAAACTCACAAAATTCACAAAACATCAAGGAAAAGGCAGTAATTTTCCTACATTAAATGAATGACATCTGTTCATGAAAAGACCCCACAGAGAAAGTGTAAGAACAAGACACATAATTTATGAACTGGGAGAGAGTATATGTAAAAATAGATCTGATTAAGAATTTGTATCCAAAATATACAAAGAATTTCTCTAACTCAATAATCCAAAAACAAGCAACTCAATTTAAAATGAGCACAGATTATAAAAAAGCATTTTACAGAAAATAACACATTAAAGGGCAGATGCCAACTGCAAGCTCAGGGAATTGCTTATGGTAAATGTGATCAGCTGTGGTTTCACAGCTGACAAAATGATAACAGTTAAAATTTGAGGATTATGAGTGGGAGTTATGATGTCTAGTAACCTGAAGTCTTATACAAGTTATTGAGAGTATGGATTTTTACAAGCAATTTGGAAAAAAATTGGCATTAGATAGTAAAGTTGAAGATGTCTAAAATCTATGATTCAGCAATTCTACACTTGGGTTTAGATAAGCTGTATTCGTGTGCCTGAAGCCATGTACCAGATGATCCACAGCAGTATTGCTCCTAATAGCTTCTAACTGAAAATAAATCAAATATTATTAATTTTAGAATAGTGAAATTAAATATAGTCACGTTTAGTGCCATGACTGGATCACTGAAAAATAATATTGCATAAAAATATAAGTTGACAAAAACATAAGATATAATCACTTAGAGAAACTTAAAAACATGCAAAACTAAACATCCTATTGTTCAGGGGAAACAATATGAATGAAAATAGTATTTTTTTAAGTCCCAAAGATGACTAACATGAAATTCGTGGCAGTGGTTATTTCTAAAGAGGGAGAAAGGAGGAAGACTCAGGGGCACACAGAGGACATATATACGGCTAATAGAAGCATTTTCATTCTTAATCTGTGTCAAACTGTGTACCATGCATACAGTTTGAAAGTATTATCTTTCAGCTGCAAAAACAATAAAATACTTAGGAATATACCTAACCAAGGAGGTGAAAGACCTCTACAGGAAAACTACAAAACACTGCTGAAAGAAATCGTAGATGACGCAAACAAATGGAAACACATCCCACGAT
The DNA here is from genome assembly GCF_001698545.2 of Rhinopithecus bieti. NCBI lineage: Eukaryota > Metazoa > Chordata > Mammalia > Primates > Cercopithecidae > Rhinopithecus > Rhinopithecus bieti. The sequence continues at coordinate 1,233,100 of NW_016804196.1, read as the reverse complement.
CATTGACAGATAGAGTCAATACTGTTAAAATGGCCATACTGCCAAAAACATTAGGCAAATTCAAGGAAATTCTCATTAAAATACGACCATCATTCTTCACAGAACTTGAAAAAACAATCCTAAAATTCGTATGGAACCATAAAAGACCCTGCATCACCAAAGCAGGACCAAGCAAAAAGAACAAATCTGGAGGCATATTACCCAGCTTCAAACTATAAGGTTATAGTCACCAAAACAACATGGTACTGGCATAAAAATAGACCAATGAAATGAAATAGAGAACCCAGAAATAAAGCCAAATACATACAGCCAACTGATCTTCAACAAAGCAAACAAAAACATGAAGTGGGGAAAGAACAGCCTATTCAGCAAATGGTGCTGGGATAATTGGCAAGTCAAATGTAGGAGAATGAAACTGGATCCTTATCTCTCACTTTATACAAAAATCAACTCAAGATGGATCAAAGACTTAAATCTAAGCCCTGAAACAATAAAAATACTTTCCAAAGATAACTTAGGAAAACCTCTTCTAGACATAGGCTTTGGCAACGACTTCATGACCAAGAACCCAAAAGCAAATGCAACAAAAACAAAGAGAAGTAGATAGGACTGACTTAAACTAAAAGGCTTCTGCACAGCAAAAGAGATAATCATCAGAGTTAACAGACAACCCACAGAGTGGGAGAAAATCTTCACAATATACACATCTGACAAAGGACTAATATCCATAATCTACAACAAGCTCAAATCAGAAAAGAAAAATACAAACAATCCCATCAAAAACTCAGCTAAGAACATGAATAGACAATTCTCCAAAGAAGATACACAGATAGCCAACAAGCATATAGAAAAATGCTGAACACCACTGATCATCAGGGAAGTGCAAATGAAAACAAAAATGCGATACCACCTTATTCCTGCAAGAATGGTCATAATCAAAAAACAAAGAAATAGTAGATGTTGTCCTGGATGTAGCGAAAAGGGAACACTTTTACACTGCTGGTGGGAATGTAAACTAGTACAATCACTATGGAAAACTATGGAGATTCTTTAAATAACTAAAAAACTAAAGTAGAACTACCATTCATTCTAGCAGTCGCACAACTGGGTATCTATCCAAAGAAAAAGAAGTCATATAAAAAAGACACTTGCACATGCATGTTTATAGCAGCACAATTTTCAACTACAAAAATATGAAACTGGTCCAAATGCCCATCAATCAATGAGTGGATAAAGAACATGTGATATATATATACACACACACAACATATATGTATGCATATGTACACATATGTACATATAATATATGTACATATATAATTAATAACATGTTAATATTATATAATATATAATATAATTATTAATATAATATATATGTAATATATAATGTAATTAATATATTATATATAATATATGTATGTATATATACACACACATATATACACCATGGAATACTACTCACCGATAAAAAGGAATGAAATGATGGCACTCGCAGCAACCTGGCTGGAATTGTAGACTATTATTCTAAATGAAGTAACTCAGGAATGGAAAACCGAACATCATATGTTCTTACTCACAAGTGGGAGCTAAGTTAGGGGACACAAAGGCATAAGAGTGATACAATAGACTTTGGGGACTAGAGAAAGGGTGGGAGAGGGTGAGGGATAAAAGAATACATATGGGTACAGTGTACACTGCTTGGGTGATGAGTGCAACAAAATCTCAGAATTCACTGCCAAAGAACTTATTCATGTAACCAAATACCACCTGTTCCCCCAAAACCTATTTAAATAAAAAATAAATTAAAAAGAAGAAAACAAAGAAAATATTTTTTCACTCAACTTGTAATAATTTTTTAAAGTGATAGTAATAAAAATCCACCTAATTGAAAAAATTGTGAACCCACAGTTTGAAACGACTCTTATCCTGAGGAAAAAATGTCACATAGCAATTGACACCAAGTCATATCCTAGGTAAGCTATTAAAGTGATGGAAGAAAATTCTAGGCAGAAAATGCTAGTCAGCCCCTGAGCGGGGGAAATATGTTTGACATTATCTTTTTCTGTGGGGACCTTCAGTATTAGACTATGTTAGAGTAATGCTTACAAAGTACTGAATAAAAGAAAATGTCCTTCAGAATGTCACATCCAGGCAAGATTCTATTCTATGTGAAGATAAAGCATATATTCAGAATTATGCAAGGACTTGGAGAATTTAATTTTTGTGAATATTTTTAAAAAATATCACTTGATGATGACATCAAGCCATCCATTATACAAATCCAAATGACTGAGGAATTGACAAGCTTTGGTTAAAAGAAAAAAAGAAATAATTAACATTGTCTATATGAATATGAAAGTAAGAGGAAAAAACTCTGAAATGTGTTGACAGAACATACAAATATTATAAACCTTACTATGAAAAATAATATAATAAATAGAAGAGATTTGGGGTAACTGAGGAAGAAAAAATTGTTGAAAAGTTAAATTTTTCATCATTCTTGGTAGCAAGTAAACAGTGTCTAAAATTCAAACGTGTACCTAAAATGTAGTGAGTCCAACATTATAATGTTTGTGTTAATCATTGTTATTAGCTAGTGCAATCTTTTAGGAAATAATCTATATTCTATATAAAATATTTATTGTAAGTTTTAGCTTCCTCTGTTTTATTTCACAATCCTTTTATTTTAAATTGATGAAATAACATGTAGCTTTTAAAATTAAAATATAACCTATGAAGAAATATTACAGTATTTTATAAAACATTCTGTTTTATAAAATCTATTATTTAAGGAACTTATTTTCTGAATGGTGGGATTTGTGTCGTTTTTTTCTCTGTTTTTGCTTTATCCAAGTTACGTAATTATCAAAAGACATAGTTTTACAGAAATGATAGTCACATCTTAAAAAATGCTTATACATTTTTATCCAATAAGTTTTCCTTTAGGAATCTGTCTTATAGTGATTCTCACAGAACATAGTTAAAAGGGTAGGCTTGTAAAGTTTACCTGCTTCTGGTGAGACCACCCTTGCCTGTACAAATGCTCCATTGTTACTCTTTTTGTTCTATTTTACCCTGATACGAAACTAGACAAACATTACAAGAAAAAAAATACAGACTATTGTTCTGAGAGAAGTAGGCTACATGAGAAATGATTTTGTGCTTCCACTCTTAGATTCATTATGTCATGTTCTACCTTTCTGTTTGCCTCTACTCAGTAAGAAATGCATGCCTTCTAGATAGTCCTCCCCATTCCTGCTGTCACCCCACAAAGCCATGCTCTGTGCATCCGTGTGTATTCCATTCTCACCTTCTCACACTGGCACATGCAAATCCTTCTACTGGACACTTTGCAACTCACAATCAACTCATAAGCATCTTTTATTTTTTCAATCTCTTTGACAAAAGTTATTGCTGTAATTGAAATCTATTTATTTTCTAGAGATATAATTGCTCTTGCTGTCCTCTCAAATAATGGCAATTTACTCTCACACACATCTTATACCAATAGTCCTGGATGCAGGCTTCTCATTATTTCTAGATCAGCCTATAAAGAGCAATTGCCCTTGAAGCCTATGGAATCAGACTACTTCACGTACTTTTCAGAGTGCTGTAATCTATTTTCTTTGCTGACATTCCCCATATCCCCTTGAAGATATTAGCATTTTGGTTCAATGCATTTATTCTCACCATTTTCTAGCCCTCATTCTGATTAACTCCTTAGGATCATTAATCCAACCTAATTATCAATTTCTTAGCCTTTCTTAGCCTTCTCACTTCCTCCACATTGTCCTGCCTATGTCAACTTACCACTCACATAGTCACACCCTGCACTCGACCGGTAATGATAACTTGTCATGAGCTATATTTCAGCCACCCTGCTTTCAACAACTGTGTGCTTTCTTTCCTTTTTTTTTTTTTTTTTTTATTATACTTTAAGTTCTAGGGTACATGTGCATAACGTGCAGGTTTGTTACATATGTATATTTGTGCCGTGTTGGTGTGCTGCACCCATCAACTCATCAGCACCCATCAATTCATCATTTATATCATGTATAACTCCCCAATGCAATCCCTCCCCTCTCCCCGCTCCCCATGATAGGCCCCGGTGTGTGATGTTCCCCTTCCCGAGTCCAAGTGATCTCATTGTTCACTTCCCACCTATGAGTGAGAACATGCGGTGTTTGGTTTTCTGTTCTTGTGATAGTTTGCTAAGAATGATGGTTTCCAGCTGCATCCATGTCCCTACAAAGGACGCAAACTCATCCTTTTTTATGGCTGCATAGTATTCCATGGTGTATATGTGCCACATTTTCTTAATCCAGTCTGTCACAGATGGACATTTGGGTTGATTCCAAGTCTTTGCTATTGTGAATAGTGC
>NW_016804196.1:1218301-1227217 GCF_001698545.2 Rhinopithecus bieti | reverse complement strand
CCTTGAGGAATTGCCATACTGTTTTCCATAATGGTTGAACTAGTTTACAATCCCACCAACAGTGTAAAAGTGTTCCTATTTCTCCACATCCTCTCCAACACCTGTTGTTTCCTGACTTCTTAATGATTGCCATTCTAACTGGTGTGACTTAAAATTTTTTTAAAGTATTGAAATTATATAAATTATATTTTCAGTCACAATGAAATGAAACTAAAATAAATAGCAGAAGGAAAACTGGAAAATTTAAAAAAGTGGAAATTAAATGACACATCCTTAAACAAACAATAAGCTAAAGAATAAATTTCACAAGAAATTAGAAAATAGCTTGAGATAAATATTGTGGAAACACAAGATAACAAAACTTATGGGATATAGCAAAAGCAGTGTTAAAAGGAACATTCACAGCTATAAACGCTTAATTAAAAAGAAAAAAGCTCTCAAATAAACAATCTAACTTTAAGCCTTAAGAGGATAGAAAGAGGAAAAGGGAAATGATAAAATTAGAAGAGATAAATAGAAAATAATGGATAAAATTAATGAAACCAACAGCTGGTTCTTCACAAAATCAATAAAATTGACAAAATTTAGCTGGATTATCTAAGAAAAAAGAGAAAACTCAAATAACTAAAATAATAAATTAAATTGAGCATATTGCCAAAAATTTTACAAAAGTAGAAAGGACTATAAGAGAGTATTATAAACAATTGTATGCCAACAAATTATGCAAATAAATGAACAAATTTGTTCATTTCATGTGGGTTACACAGATGAAATAAAATACTGAAAACACATCCTATAAAACTGACTCAAAAGAAATAGAAAACCCGAACAGAATTATAAGAAATAAAGGTATTGAGTCAGTAATTATAAACCTCCTAGCAAAGACAAGCCCGGGACTAGATGGGCTTCACTGCTCAGTTTTAACAATCCTTTAAATAATAATACCAATCTCTCTCAAACTCTTCCAAAAAATGAAAGAGAAGGTAATACTGCCTGATGCATTATATGAAGACAGCATCATGCTGATACTAAAGGGCACAAAAACACTAAAAGAAAATAAAACTACAGACCAATGTCTTTTATGAATTTTGATGCAAAAGTCTCCAGCAAAATACTAGCAAACAGAATTCAGCAGCACATTAAAAGGATCAATGGCTAAGTGGGATTTATTCTCACTTAGTATATAAATACAAAGATGATTTAATACACAGAAATCCATAGATGTGATGCCCCACATTAACTGAATGAAGAACAAAAATTACATAATCATCTCAATTGATTCCGAAAGAGCATTTGACAAAATTCCTAAAGCCAATGTCCACAAGGGTATTTTTGTCCATTTTCTTCTAGGATTCTTATAGTTTGAAGTATACTTTTAAATATTTAATCCATCTTGATTTAATTTTTGTATATAGTGAAAGGTAAGGGTCCAGTTTTGTTCTGCATAGGGCTAGCCAGTAATGACAGCACCATTTGTTGAATAGGGAGTCCTTTCCCCATCACTTATTTTTGTCAACTTTGTCAAAGGTCAGATGGCTGTATGTGGCTGGCTTTAGTTCTGCATTCTGTAACCTGTTCCTCTGGTCTATATGTATTTTTTTTTTTACCCTTACTATGCTGTTTTGGTTACTGTAGCCTTATAGTATAGTTTGACGTCAGGTAATGTGATGCCTCCAGCTTTGTTATTTCTGCTTAGGATTGCTTTGGCTATTCAGGCTCTTTTTCAGATCTCTATAAATTCTAGAACATATTTTTCTAATTCTGTGAAAGATGGTGTTGGAAGTTTGATAGTGACAGCGTTGAATTTATAGATTGCTTTGGGCAGTATGACCATTTTATAGATACTGATTCTTCCATTCCATGAGCATGAAATCGTTTTCTATTTGTTTTGGTTATCTATGATTTCTTGCAGCAGTGTTTTGAAGTTCTCCTTGTAGAGATCATTTACATTCTTGATTAGCTGTATTTCTAGGTGTTTTAGTTTATTATTTCTGACTATCATAAACAATACTGAATTCTCAATTTGGCTCTCTGCTTGAACGTTGTTGGTGTATGGAAATGTGACTGGTTTTTCTACACTGATTTTGTATTCTGAAACTTAACTGAGGTCATTTATCAATTCTAGGAGACTTTTGGTGGAGTCTTTAGGGTTTTCTAGGTACAGAATCATATTATCAGTGAAGAGAAATAGTTTGATTTCTTTTACTATTTGTATGCCTTTTATTTATTTCTCTTGGCTAGAATTTCCAGTACCATTTTGAAGTCACAAGGGTAGGCATCCTTGCCTTGTTCAGTTTCTTAAGGGTAACGCTTCCTGCTTTTGCCCATTCAATATTATGGCTGTATGTTTGTCATTGATGGTTCTTGCTATTTTGAGGTATGTTCCTTCAATGCCTAATTTGTTGAGGGTTTTTATTATGAAAAGCTTTTCATCAAATGCATTTTTTTCACATTAATTGAGATGATTGTGTATTTTTTGTTTTTGATTATTTTATATGGTGAATCAAATTTATTAATTTGTTTATATTGAAACAACCTTGAATTCCAAGAATAAAGCCTACTTGATCATGATGGATTTGCTTTTGATGTGCTACTGGATTTGATTTGCTAGTATTCTGTTGAGGATTTTTGCATCTATATTCATCAGAGATATTGCCTTATAGTTTTCTTTTTGTTGTTGTTGTTGTTGTGTCTTATGGCCAAAAGATTTAAATAGACATTTCTCCAAAAGAGGTATATAAATGTCCAATAAGCATATGAAATAATGCTCAGTATAACTAATCATCAAGGAAATGCAAATCAAAGCACTAAGAAATACTACTTCATACCCTTTAGAATTGCTATTTTAAAATATAAAACAGGAAATGACACGTATTGGCAATAATGTGGAGAAATTAGAACCCTTGTGCACCAGTGGTAGAAAATGTAAAATGGTGCAGTTCTTGTGGGAAAAGATGGCTATTCTTCCAAAATTAAACATAGAATTACCATATGATCCAGCAAATACACTTCTGGGTATATGCTCAAAAGAAGTGAAAGCAGAGACTTAAACAGGTATTTGTACACTCATATTCATAGGAGCATTGTTGACAATAGCCAAAAAAAATAGAAACAACCCACTGTTCATTAGTGGATGAATGGATGAATAAAATGTGGTATATACACACAATGGAATATTATTCAGCCTTAAAGGAATAAAATTCTGGCACATGCACACCATAGATAAAGCTTGAAGACATTGTGCTAACTGAAATAAGCCAAATGAAAATGAAAAATATTGTGTTATTCTACTTATATGAGGTATCTAGACTAGTCAAATTCACAGAGATGGAAAGTAGAATGGTGGTAGACAGGGGTTGGGGGAGGGAAGAGTGGGAAGTTTTAATTTAATGGGTAGAGTTTTAGTTTGGGAAGGGGAAAAGCTCTGGAGATGGATAGTGGTGATCGTTGTACAACAGTGTGTTCTTAATGACATTAAGTTTAATGACATTAAACTCTACAATTACAATTACTCTACAATTACAATTTTTAAAATGTACCCTGATCATCAACTCTCTTGCCTGGTAAAATTATAATAATGTATAAAAATCAAAATAATTCCATAAATCTTTGTAGTTGAACTTGGCTGCAGAAAAGTGACAAACATTGCTGACTGATCTTTCTATAAATTTAAACCGCAACAGTCATACTGATCCTTTAACAACCTGTCAGATCATCTTTCTCTTCTGGATAAATCCACAAATGCTTTCACCTCACAAAATAAAATCCAAGTCCTTATACAGCCTGGCGCATTTATTGCTCATGTATTTCATTTCTACTGCACTTTCCTTTAATTCCGCTGTGCCTACCCACACTGGTCTTCAGGTTCTGTGACAATGCTAACTATATTTCCACATTGGTACCGTTGTACTTGCCATTGTATACAGACTTGGAGTGCCCCTCCCCTAAATATTAGCTAGATGGTTTCCTTCACTTTCTTTTTTCTTTCTTTCTTCTTTTTCTTTTTTTTTTTTCTTTTCTTTTTTTCTTTTTTTTTTTTTTTGAGACGGAGTCTCGCTCTGTCGCCCAGGCTGGAGTGCTGTGGCCAGATCTCGGCTCACTGCAAGCTCCGCCTCTCAGGTTCCCGCCATTCTCCTGCCTCAGCCTCCCGAGTAGCTGGGACTACAGGCGCCCGCCACCAGGCCCGGCTAATTTTTTGTGTGTTTAGTAGAAACGGGGTTTCACTGTGTTGGCCAGGATGGTCTCGATCTCCTGACCTCGTGATCCACCCCCCTCGGCCTCCCAAAATTCTGGTATTACAGGCGTGAGCTACCGCGCCCAACGGTTTCCCTCACTTTCTTTAATTTAGTAGTCAAAATTCACCTTCTTAGAGAGGCTTTCCCTGCCCACTTTGTCTGAAAGAGCAATCTCACCACTCTCTTTACCCTTATGCTGCTTTATGTTTTTCTCATAGCACTTAACACCATGTGGTATTATATGACATAATTCGTTCTGTGTCCATTGTCTATTTTCATCATTAGAATAATTTCATGTAAACATTGACTTTTGTTCAGTGTTATAGTTTCAGCACCTAGAGAGTGTCTGCTAGTTGGCTCTATGTCCAGAAGAATCAACATAGGTAGTTTAGGTATTTCTAAACCACAAAAATTGCTTACTACATGTATCCCAAGAATGTGCTAGAGACAGAGTTAACAGTGTTTCTAGATTAGCTGCTCTCTTCATTGTACATTGTAAATGACAAACAACTAGAGCATCAGGGCCTGTTTGCTGCACCCACAGTCTTGATTTTCCAGTCGATATTACCATGCTTTCAGGAGGTTTGCTCCTAGAACTGGTGATGTAAAGAAGGGAAGTAGCTGTATGAGAACTCCAAGGGCTAATCCCTGGAAAGGAAGCAAAGGGATAATACCTTTTTAAGGGAAACAGTTGTGTCAGTATCATTTGACCACCCATAGATATGAGTTTACAGAGGCTTCCTGGCCTTTCTTCCAATTACATTGTTCCTAAAACATGGAGATTCCATATTCACCTAATGTAACTACTATGGGCCATATTACCAGTGTGCATCGTGCTGTAAAATTCCTAGTAATTTTTATTCTGAATGTGAAAAGAAGAGTCTTTCAACTTAAGAATCCCCAGGAGGACTTTATTACACCTCAGAATTGCCCTGAAATTTTACTTTTAAAAATTCTTTGTGGTTTTTGTGGTGCTATAACATTCTTGTATGTATCACTCTGTAATTAAGTATCTAGCTTAACTATAAATGGTACCTAAATTTTAAAGAGCCAATTGTAAGTATCCCAATATAGCATTAAGAAAAACTAAAGGAATAAACTTTCTTTGCTACTTTGTTGGGGTGAAGTACTTAAAAGAGTAAGGTAGAAAGAAGAGACAAACCTGAACCTTTCAAAATGGGAAATTAATTTAAACTTAAGAATATGTCTTCACTACCTATTGCTGATACTGTCTTTGCATAAATAAATAAAAATAAGAAATCTTTTAAAAAACATGTTTTGAACAATGCAATGACTTACTGGCTCCTCATAAAGAGCTTGGCATCTAGCTAGAATAAGAATTAGTTACATAGGTCGATCCTAACATTCCCTTGAAATTTTTATGCTTTATATTTGAGCTTTTCCCATCTCTTGAAGAAGATGAGCTCCTTGTTGTTTCATAATCGACTTAACTTTAGCCTGTTTTTGTGAGCAAATTGTGTCTTTTATAGGCTTTTAGTTTAATAGGATGAACTATGACATTCTGGTGTTATGCATGTTGGCAATCTTGACCCCAGGATGGCTGAAGGCATAGAATGTGAACATACACTAAATAGCCTTAAAACTCTCTCTTGTCTTGAACTGGTGAATTTTACATTAGCAAAACTAGTTCTAGAAAATGTGCCTACTGATTATTTTTTGGGATTAGGGCATCATCTCTAAGTAATTTATGTTTTTTAAAAAATTATTTTCAAGTTTGTTTGTGATGAACCAAATCCCACTGCTGATTGGTGGGATATTTTAGGTGGATAATAAAAATGATATTTTATAAAGAAAACAGCTCTTATTTATTTAAGGAAGATGCTCTAATGAGGGTCAAAATCATATTTTACAGTGTTATTTCTCTATGAGACGCCTATTATGTTAGCTCCATGCATGTATAGCTATGAGTATATAGCTATGTATATATTCATATATGCCTTATAGATTATGGTATGTTGGAGAGTCTTACCATGTTTCTCTATGGGATGTCTATTTAAGGTTTTCTATTAAAAATACTTTTAATCAAATCAGTTAGTTCTTTTTCTGCTTAATCATACACTTATCCCTGTTTGAAATAACACATGCAGTGGAAATCCACTGATACTCATCCACCAAAAATATTTTAGTCAGTTTTCTCTTTGGAGCCAGATAAAGTTGAAATTCATTGTAGGAGGCTTAGAGTGTATTATTACGTATTTTTGTGCTGTCTGACTTTCTAAAACTCCAAACACTTTTAACGATTAAAATCATTTTACTTAATAAGAGGCTTTGTGGTGAAATGATTGACTAGTTGCTATCTGCAAACAGCAATTTATAACCAAAAGGAGCTCTAAGATCCTGAAAATAATTGGTAGCTCGTTATTTGAATTAAATTGCTGAATTTAGCTTTTCGTTTAAGTTTAAGCACAACCACCTTTACCAACTATTAGTGTAGGCTTGGTAAATGAGTATACTCCCTCATATCACTCTTCCAAAACAACAAAATGACAGTGGAACTATAAATGGATGAAGTTCCAAAGGCTTAATCATTCAATTAACTAAATAAGTACTCAATACTAAGAAGATTTGCTCCCACTTTCAAAAGGATATGTTTGCATTAAAGTTTCCTTACAAGCGGCTGAAGGACTAGTTAGATAGAAAGGTGCTATTTGGAACTCAGTGCTGAATGAGCGCAAAGCGTGACTCCATTTATGGCCACTTAGCTCTTTACAGTCTCGTGGCTAGAGTATCCAGAACCACTCTATATTTCACCCAGTCTTGGATGACCAGAATCCATAAGTTAATTGTGGGTAGGGACACATAACACAAATGGGTCAATGCTAGTGTTCAGAGCATGGGGTTGTGCTGTGGATGCTGTCATCTTTCATGAAGGACAAGATCTGAATTTGTAATATTATAGGCCCCCTGATTCCAACACAAGCAGAGATGCTCAATTATTCTAGGCACTGCGCTAGACACTTTGCCTAAAGCAATTATCATCACCACAATAATCCTCTGATGAGGACTTTATTATTCTCAGTTTAGATATGAGGACACTGATCTTCATAGTTAATGAATGAGCCAAACTATTGAGTTTTTTTTTTTTCTTTTTTTACTTAGGATTACTTAAATCCAATGTTTGGTATCTTCCTACTAATCCAGTCTTTCTTAAAACATTTAGGATTTCAAATGAAATAGATCTTTCCCCGTTATGTTTCAAAAACAACGTGTTAGTGGCTACATTGATGGTTCTGTGATTGCTTTAGTAGTTCCTAACTAAGGGCTGGGATTGCCACATGAATGAGCAGGTTGGCTTGATAGGCTCAGTGGGAAGGTCTCTCTGAACAGGTGTGCAGCCTGTGAGAAGTGCAGAGACAAGTTCCTTGCTGTTATTATGCAACGTGTTATTTCAGGACAAATTTATGCCTCTCCTAGGGAGCCTTCTAGAGTAATAATCTCTGACAAATGGTGATCCTGCTATACCTAGTCTCCCGGAATAGCTCCACCTGAATTTATTTTGCATGTAAATTACAGTGCTCATGTTAAAGAATCCCATAGATGTAGCTTTATTTCTACTTGTTAAGGCTGAAAAGAAAAATGTAATGATTTGTTAGGATCATCTTTCAATCATTGTGCACTTTCTCCCAAGTGTTAATTTTCTTGCAAGTAGAAATAAGGAACTTGGGCTTCCCTTCCATTAAAAAAACAAAAAACAAAAAATACCATTGTGAAAGTTTATGTGACCAGGTCCTGCAAACAACCAGAGACAAATCTAAGCAGGCATGTATCTCATATCAAAGTAATGCATTTTCCATTTCTTGCATTATTAAACATTAGTTGCAACTTTGTTTTGTTTTAATTTTGTGGAAAATAAATGTAATCGCCATAATTTTATGTATAATTATTAGTAAAATGCCACTTTTACCTTTTCCATGGTCTTCGTTTATTGTCCCCATTCTCTCTGTAAGCAGAATCTCCCCCAGGTGCTTCAAATGTTCAATGCTCAATTCAAGATTGATATTCTTTCCTCTATGTAATTAACTAAAGTTTTATCTGTGAAATGATTATTTTGTCCCATTTTTTTCTTGATTAAAACAAGCCAAAATATGAAATTAAGAGAGAATTAATTAGAATAAAGCTCTCTTTACCTTCTTCTAAATTGTTCATTGAGTAGCTTGTGAGGAGAGGTCATTAAAAGCATCATTAGTTGAAAACACTGACTTGTCTTTCCACACCCCCTAGAGTTATATATTACACACTTCTTCTATAATTAGAATAATGCCAGCACCTTATAAATGGTCACTGAATGGTCTTGACCTATTAAAAGTCTAGGTAAGTAAATGCACAAGATAGCCCTTTACACAGGGAGTATCTAAGTTTTCCTTGCTGTATATCCAGAGATCTAAAAGTTGTCCAGAATGTGCTACTATATCATCCTTTATTCTTAGGAAAAGTCATTATTTGTCCTGGTGAAAGTCAGTTTTACTTTTCTAGGCTTGTTTTGTTGGTTATGTAAGGAATGGAGTAATTTTCAGCATCTATTCAAAAGCTGAATTTTATAAAATTAAATAGTTTTAAAATGAAAGTAAAATAATGTTTAGTTTATATTTAGCATTATTGAAAGGTCCAGAAAGATTTATTCTGCTTAGTTAACCACATTGTGTTTTTTCATTTGGAAATG
>NW_016804196.1:1206721-1218039 GCF_001698545.2 Rhinopithecus bieti | reverse complement strand
GAGAGAGAGAGAGAGAGAGAGAGAGAGACACGACAAAGAGACAGATGGATAGCTATTAACCTTTTATGACATTGAAAGAATGCATGCTGCCCTCTGGAGTCCACAAAAGGACAATGCAAACCAAGTTTTTCTATCATCTTTAGTATTTAAAATGTTTAACGCTACAAGTTGGAAAATAAACTATATCTTTTACTTTTGCAATAACTAACACATAAGTAGCACAACTAACAGGGAAGGGTTATGCTGGTTTCTTAATTTGACCTTATGGTGCATGTTTTCATGAAGTAATGAGGTTTTTTCCCCTTAAAATTTACTCACTATGTCTTTCCCAGTTACCAAAGAGCAGAGAAATAAGTGTTAATGAAGGGAAAAATAGAGGATGAGATGAACAGAAAGCAAATTAATCTTTGTGCCTACTTAATATCTTTTGAAATATATATTACTTTGCACTTCAGATCATACTTTAAACTTTCTTAAATAACATGTATGCCAAGTTTATGAAGTGAAAATGTGGTTAAAAAATATGATAATTAAAGAAAAACTGTGAACATGGAATGGAAAATATATTCTTTCTATAGTAAGACAACTGTTCTCTTATGAAAGTTAAAATACCACAATGAAAGAGAAAGCCTTTGCTGCTACCTACTGAAGTGTGTGTGTGTGTGTGTGTGTGTCTGTGTGTGTGTGTGTGTGTGTAGTGAGATAGATAAATGATAGATAGATAGATATGATCTCAGGCTTAGAACATAAGAGATAGATGAATCATAAAAATGCAAAAGTTTCTATTTTGAGTATTCACAAGACTTAAGAAGTAGTCATTAGGAACCCAGATATTTGGAAAATTTCTTCCTGGAAAAGCTCTTCCTCCTTAAAATTAACAATTTTTATGACACTTCAAGGGTCATTTAAAATTCTAAGTCCAAGAAAAGCTGTTCTCTACTTCAATACATTTTAGAAACTTACTATACTTTTTGCTGTGTCAGCATCCCCAAACAATTCTACGATGATTTTTAGAGTGTCACCTATTCAGAAAGGTTTTATTTTAACATGTACACAATTAGATTGACTTTTGCATCACTCTTCTAATGTAAGATTATTTACCTTATTTTATACACAATGTAGTAAGAATCATTCAGGTTATTTGACTCATTTCTTAGCAAGAACGTGATGCAGCCTGGATTAAAAATACAAATGAATGACTTCAAATTGCTTCTCTTTTTACTTAGCAAACTTTAAGTCAAATATATATAAGCTCTATGGACTCAAAAGATAAAGGAAGTTCAAGAATAAATCCTTTACAAAGTCATGCTGATAAACAATGTATAAATAATAACTGTATTGTGAAAAAAATGAAGGAAGGGAACAAAAAGGAGAAAAGTGGACAGCGAAGGAAGGAAAGAAGGCAGGAAACAAAGAAGGGAGGGTAGAAAGGAAATTCAGCATTTCACTCAATGACATGTATTGCATTTTATATTTTTCATTTGGCAGAGGAAAGAGCATAAATATATTATTCCAACTATGAGGATGGCAGAGGTATTTCTGAAATAGCAAACTCAGGTACAGAGAAAAGAATATTGTGGGAGAGTAAAAGAACCTAGATTGACAAGGAGCCACAAGGGCATAGCTGTGGTTGGTTGGAAGCAATAGTTGACTATACAAAGACATTTAATGAGAAAAGAAAATAGAGCACTCTATTAAAGGGTACATTTTTAAAACTATTTTCCATCTGTGTTCCTAGAAATGTGAGTTCAATCAATGAATAATTCATCCAAGGGAGATAAAGGAAAAATGCAGAATGTATTCACTTGGCCAAGATATGCAGGACAGTCAACTGGTAACAGCTTCAGTTGCCCTGGCATCAAGGTTTAATTGAACCAAAAAGCAATTCTGAAATTTCAAGATAAAATAATTTCTTTTATGAAATCTGTAAAATTGGACAGGAGCTTTTGAAGACATAAAACTAAATTGAGGGTAAAATGGGCTTATGAATTCAAACCATAAAGGTTATCAATTTTATCCCCACCTAGTTTAGTTAAGCATAAAGTCATCATTTTCTTTCCATCCTGCTTCATTTTCTTTGCTTTTATATCCCTGTGTCACAAATTCAGTAGGCAGACACTATTGCAGAATGTAAAACATGAACGATTGCAATATCTTGGTTCCATTGGAAGCCATGATATTCTGGGATCCTATTTTTAGGAAAGCTTTGTCAGTTGACTTCAATTGCTTTTAAAAAATCTGATATATCATACTATATTGTAATATAGACTGATTTTTCTGTCTTCCACATGAGCATGTCAACTGAGAGAGTTGTTGTTGACATTTGTTTCTATGCCACTAGTACTTACCTCAGTATCTTGGTATATATTATGGTACTCAACAGATGTTTAAAATATGATTTGTTAGGGAAGAGTACATGATGGGGAAAATTATATACTTTAAAAGTATATACTTATATATATGGTGGGGAAAAGTGTATGATGGAGAAAAGTATATATGATGGGGAAAAGTACATGATGGGGAAAAGTATATACTTAATACCCAAATAGTGTTTTGTAACATAACAATGGCAATACCTTACTGGTATTGTGGAAATATATAAATCTAGTTTTGCTTTCAGTCTATGGCTCAATGAAGATGTTCTGCTAATATTAAAAGATGTGGTTGATCTTGACTAGATGTGATCATGCACTTGTAGTCAGTTTGTGGGTTAGCTGAGATCTGGCTGATATAGGATATCCTCAACTGAGAACTTACATCTTTTCAGCGTGTTCTCTAATCTTCCCATCGGTTAGTCCAGGCTTATTCTCCGTAATGTGCAGTCATCCACTAAAATTTCTAGGCTTGGAACTAGCAAAAGCCTCCTCTGCTTCATTCTATTGACCATAACAAGTCACAGCCCAGCCCAAATTCAAAAGTGGAAAAATAGACTATACCTCTTGATAAGAGAAGCAGCAGTCCCATTACAAGGCTCAAGGAGACAGTGAAGCCATTAACTGGTACGATCAATGTAGTACAGTCTACCTAAACGGCACTATGCTAACTTGCATATGTATCCAAGTAATCCAAAAGTATGATACGAATTTTCTCACAGATATATAAATAAATATAATTCAAGGGCTTATGCCAGATTTGTTCAAACTACTTTTGTTTAAAGTAAGTTTCTGATGAAAAAAAGGAATTTAGAAACAAAACAGTCATTTAAACACTGAGAACCACAGCTCAAACAATAAAGAAATTATACAATGAAGATGCTAATGAAACAGAGAAGGAAGGAAGGAGGGGGAGGAACAGATAATGACTAAACAGAGCAAAACAGCTAAACTGCTGCAATCAAAGCAAGTAGCAAGAAAACAAAAGGCACTGATTAAATTCAACCTCTCTGCTCCCAAAATAATATGTGTGCCGCATGGTTTTGGACAAACAGTATGGTAAAGATCTAAGTTAGAGTACAGCAAGCATTATCAATTCTATTTTCATTCCTATTAGAGGAAAGATGTATTTCCTTGATCAATTAGAAAAAAAAGTATGCCTATTAAAGTACTATTGTACAGCTATAGCAGGGCCACTTGAAGTTGTTTTATCCTTGCTCTGGCCTTGAAGCATTGGAAGAAAACCATATATTGTCATTCACATTCAGCTTGGCAGAGTACAAAATGATATATCATGAAACCCCCTGTATTTGCAAATCAAGAGACCAGTTGTCTGCTTACGGACAATTTCCATGGTGTTGCGGCAAAGCCAAGGCTAAAGGCTGAATGTTAGAAACATGAAATAATTAGCAAAAGAAGGTAGTGACAAAAAAAACCCAAGAAAGTCTTAACATTTCCCTCAGGTAGACTATACACAGGCTGCTTCCTGCCTCTAAGTCCCCGAACTGCTTCTCATGCAGGCCCTTACAGAATCCAGATGGCCTAACCACAGGGTCGCTTTACTCTCTTTTCTTAGATCATTTACGTTAAAAAAGTTGTAATTGTAAAATCTTTCTTTTCCCCTTTCAGATGTAAATCCTTTTAAAAGGCTGTTGACAGTTTTTACAAGGACCTGAGATCTATCCTTTTGAAGTGTAATCATTAAGGGAAATAGCACTCCTATTTTCTAGTGTCCCTGGCAGAATAGGGTCCTAACTTCTTTCTGGTGGGCCCTTTGCCCTAGGTGTAAAACTTCTCCTGTCATGAAGATACAAAGAAAGTTTACTTTTTTTTTTTCTTGTTTTACTTTAGTTCTGGGATACATATGCAGATCGTGCAGGTTTGTTACATAGGTATGCATGTGCCATGGTGGTTTGCTGCACCTGTCAACCTGTCATCTAGGTTTTAAGCCCCGCATGCATTAGGTATTTGTCCTAATGCTCTCCCTCCCCTTGCCTCCACCCCCTGACAGGCTACATGGTGTGACGTTCCCCTCCCTGTGTCCATGTGTTCTCATTGTTCAATCTTCCGCTATGTAGGAACGGAACATGGGGGTAAGTGTTGGTGCTGGAACCTGTGTTAGTTTGCTATATTAAGAGGGTTTCAGCTTCCTCTATGTCCCGTGGCAATGGACGTGAATATCTTCGTGTTATGCTGCATCGAGTCCATGGTGTATATGTGGATAGTCCGGAGCATTTTCTTTATCCAGCTATCATTTACTGGTGATGGAGATCACTTTTGGGTTTGGTTCCAGGGTCTTTTTGCTGTTTTGTGTATATTATTTGTGCCACAATAATACATACGTGTGCATTGTTATTTTATAGTAGAATGTTAAGTCTTAACATTATCTCTTGGGTATATGAGGGAGTCCGCAGTAATGGGGATTGGCTGGGTCAAGATGCTAAGTTCTGGTTCTAGATCCTTGAGGGAGGGCAGTGCAAAATCTTGTCTTCCACACATGGTGAACTAATTTCTATCACTCCGCACCCATAGAGTGTAAAGCAGCATTCCTATTGCTGAACACAACGCTCCGCCAATTCTTTGTTTTACCTGACTTTTTAATGATCAGTTCCTGATTCTAAATGGTGTGAGATGGTGTACGTCATCTGTTGGTTTTTTCATTTGCATTTCTGCCTGATGACCGTTGATGATCGAGGCGTTTTGTTTTCATACTGTTCTTGTTTGGTGTTCACATAAATCGTCTTTCTTTGAAGAATTGTCTGTTCATATCGCGTCACTATAGTTTTGTTGATTGGGATTTTGGTTTCCTTGGTAAATTGTTGTGGTTAAGTTACTGTAGAGCTCTTTCTGGATGTAGACGCGTTTGTCAGTATGGGTAGGATTGTTTTTTTATGTTTGTGTTCTGTTGTGGTCGTTGCTGGTGGGGTTTTTTTTTTGGGTTTTGCATTTTTTTTTTGTGTCAGTTGTTTTTTTTGATTTTGTTTTGTTGTTTCTGGGGGTGTTTTTTTTGTTGTTAGTTTTTGGTGGCTTCGCGATAAAATAATTATTCCTCCCCCTGTTCTGTAGGATTGCCTGTTCACTCCTGATCGATAGGTTCTTTTGGCTGTGGGGGGCAGAAGCTCTTTAGTTTAATTGATCGCTAGCAAGTTTCTGGGCTTTGGGCATTGCTTTTGGGTCATTTTAGGGTTCACAGGAAGCTCTTTGCTCCCTGCATTGTCCTGTAAAGGGTTTGCCTATGTTTCTTCTAGGGTTTGGAAGAGTTTAGAGTTTACTATTTAAGATCTTGTTAATCAACATCTGTGGAGCTATATTTTTTGTAGTATTGAGGTGTAAGGAAAGTGAGGGTTCAGTTTTATCGTTTTCTGACGTATGGCGAGGGCCTGGTTTTCCCAGCACCCTCGTTTTGCATTTTACTGATTTATTAAGAGAGGTGGAACCTTTCTCCATTGCTTTTTGTCCAGGTCGTGTTTGTCAAAGATCTATGAATGTGTTGTGATGATTGTGTTGGTTAATTTCTAGAGGGCCCTTTTCTTGTTTCCATTTGGGTCTTGTATGCTTCTGTTTTTGGTAGGCAGTCCAACGCTGTTTGGTTACTGTAGGCCTGGGGCGAGTTTCAAGTCCAAGGATTAGCTATGATTGTCTCTTGTTCAGCTTTCGTCCTTTTTGCTTATTACTTGGTCCTGTGGCTATTATGGGCTCTTTTTGGTTCGCATATGAAATTTAAATAGTCTTCTTTTTTTTTTTTTCTAATTCTGTTGAAGAAAAGTCAATGTTTAGACGATGGGACATAAGCATTTGAATTCCTATTTAATTACCTTTGGCCCAGTTTTCCATGGTTTGATTCTTCTATGCCATGAGCATGGAATTTTTTTTTTTCTTTCATTTGTTTTGTTCTCCTCTCTTATGTTCCCTAGCAGGGGTTTGAGGTCTTCAGTGAAGAGGTCTGCCACGTCCCCTTGTAAGTTGTATTCTGCCTAAGGTGATTTCTATTCTTCTTGTACTAATTGTGAATGGGAGTTCTTCACTCATGATTTTGTGCTTTCTGCTTCTCTATATGTTTGCGCTATTTATTAGGAGGTCTTGGAATGGCTTTAGCTTCGAGTTGGGTTTAATATGGCCAATTAGGCAAACAGCTGTCATAATATTTTTCTTTAAGCTCGCTAAAAGGGCTCAGAACCGGATTCTTTTTTTTGGAGGGGTCAGGGTGGATTCTTTCCACCTCATAATCTGTGATAGCGGCTTGTTACAATTTGGGCCAGAAGGTGCTTCTTTCATGTTATACTGTGTGAAATTTTTCATTGACACCTATCCACGCACATTAGGCAAAACCATAAAATGTTATAGGCCTTCTGAAATATTTATAAAAAGTGCGAAATATCTAAAGCAAGTAGCTGAATGTCTCCTACACTAATTTTAACTGAGTCAAATAAGTGTTCACTTTTTTGGTAAGCGCCCCTCTTATTCAGAACTGTATTAATTAGGCCTGACTGAATAGGTTGCCTGCTTGATATTGAAGGAAGGAAAAAGAGAGATGTCTTATGTCAGGGTTAAATTGGTAGTGATTGAACTTTGCTCTCCTGAAATCTCCTTTCGCGCGATGTGAGAGTGCAACTTTAGCCTCTAACAGCTTACGAGCGGCTGTCCATGGTTTCCCCCATGAAGAAAATAGAGAGGGGCTTATAATGGGAAAAAAAAAAAAAATTGGCCAGTTTAAAATTAGCTAAATTTTACTTGATTAAGTTTAATTCCATTCTAATGTACTTTTAACAGCTGCCTGTTAGGTTATAGGCCTTGTTTCAAGGCCTAAGGGAATTAGATTTCGATAAGCTTAGAGTCTAGTGAGGAAGACAGACATTCACACAATGACCTCTAGAATACATGCAAAGAAAAAATGCAGTGAGAGAGGGACACACAAAGAATCAAAGATTTTATAGGCAGGAGCTATTAGCATTCAAGTAGTATAAAGGAAAAGATTAGAAAAAGGATGCCCTATAGCCAGTTCTTAAAGAATGAGTGGCAATTCTAAGGACATACAGAGAAAGGAAGAAGATTCCAGGTGAAGGCAATAGATTAAAGATTAGTGAAGCATACATGTGTATGTGATGCCCTATGGAGGTGAAAACAAATTAAGACAGAGTCTGGTAAATTGATAAGGGCCAATCCTGCCTAATGACTCTACATTTTAAGAATTAATCCTGCCAAACGTTACTGAACTATGAGATTTGCACTTTGAAAGATTAACTTATAAAGTTGTTTTGAACTGACATACATATTATGTTATTAATTTATTGAGAAATAAATTTATTTAAACCACATCCATTAAAAGTATACAATATAATGAACTTTGATAGGTGTACACATCTATGAAACCACTACACAATCAAAATAGTGAATATATCCATCATAAGAGTAAAACACAGCCCCACATAACAACTGATCCACATTTGTCATTATAGACTATTTTTTCTTTTCTAGAATTTTGTATTAATAGAATTGTAAAGTATGCACATTTTTATGTATCTAGCTTCCTTCACTCCACATAAGGATTTAGAGAGTAGTACATGGTAAATGTGAGCTTAAATTTTTAAGAATCTGGCAAATGATTTTCTAAAGTAGTAGTACCATTTTACGTTTCCACCTGCAGTGTATAAGAATTCCAGTGGCTCTACATGCAGAACAACAATCGAATGTTTTAGTCTTTCAAAATAAGTTTTAGCCTTTCTGGGGAGCAGGAAGTGGTATTTCATTATGACTTTTGTTTGCATTTCCTTTTTGACTAATAATTTTGAACATTTTTTCATGTGCTTGTTAGCCATTTTATACCTTGTGAGATATATGTTTGAATCTTTTCCCTATTATTTATTAAATGTTTTCTTAATATTGAGTTGTAAGAATTATTTGTATTTTTTAGATTCAGATTTATCATAAGAAAAAAATACATTGAATATTTTCCCCTCCTGAGACTGGCCATTTTGATTTTTTAATGTTGTCTTTTGAAGATAAAATACTATAATTTTAAAGTCCAATTTTATTAAGTTTTCATAGTTCATGCCTTTTGTGACCTAAGAAAATATTACTAATCCAATGTTAAAAAAATTTCCCCTGTGGTTTCTTCAGGAATATTTATACTATTAGCATTTATGTTTACATTTATGATATATTTCCAGTTACATTTTAGATATTGTATAAAAGTTGATGCATATAGAAATGTATTTGTTACAGTATTATTAGTGGGAAAGAGTTTTTCTTCACATTCAGTGCCATGGCAATTTTGTAAAAAAAATCTGTTCATAAATACATCATTCTATTTCTGAACATTCTATTCTGTTTTATTAATCTATATATGTGTATTTTTGCTAATTCCACATGGTCTTGATTAGGTAACTTAACAGTAAGCCTTGAAATCAGATAACTGATATATTCCAATTCTTTTATTCTTTCTCAAAGTTACGTTGAATAATATACTTTATTTTTATTTAATACAAATTGAGAATCAGCTTGCCAATTTTTACAAAAAAAGGCATGCAGAAAATTTTACTGGAATTGCATTGAATCTATAAATCATTTGGGCAAATTGTCTTCTTAACAATATTGTGTCTCACATTTTTTGATCATAGTATAGCTCATTACTTATGTCTTTTAAATTTTTCATTAGAATGTCTTATAGTATTTCTTGCATATTTTTTCTAGCTTTGTTGAAGTATAATTGACAGATAAAAATTTCATACTTACATCTCATATAGTTACACTTTGTGTGTGTGTGTGTGTAGTAAGAAAATTTAAGATCTACCCTTTAGCTAGTTTCAAGTGTACAATACAGTACTATTAACTGTAGTCAACATGCTGTATATTAGAGCTCCAGAATGTATTAATCCTGCAAAACTGAAACTTTGTTCCGTTTGAGCAACATCTCTTCATTTCCCTCAGCCCGTAACCCATGTCAGCCACGATTCTATTCTCTGCTTCTGTAAGTTTGACTTTTTAAGATTCTAGATATAAGTGTGATTACATATTTGTCTTTCTGTGCCTAGCTTATTTCACTTAACATGTTCTCTAGTTTCATCCATTTTGTCACAAATGACAGCATTTCCTTATTTTTTTCTGATTCATATATATATCACATTTTCTTTGTCCATTTATTTCTCACTGGGCACTTAGGTTGCTCCTGTTGTTGATTCATAATACAATTTTGCCTGCAGTGTGAGCTCTTGTCATGGGAAGCAGGCAATCGTGATGAAAGATCTGGCTAAATATCTGTGAAAAGATTGTCATTTTGGACAGAGGTACCTGACAGAGTTGGATTAGATGGAATATGGGGCAAGCCCAAATGAGAGCAAGCCATTTGCTCTAATCTTGTGTATGAACCTACAGAAGGCTCAGTCTCATAACCAATCTACATATAAAGGAGGCCTCTCCAAACCAGTAGAAGAAAGACTGGTGAACTGAATTGAGCTTTAAACCACAGCAGAAAAAGAAAGAAAGAAAAAAGTCATGATCTGTACCTAACTGGACAGATTATCTAGTAAAATAGAAGTTTCAATATTCTCTAGCAAAATCCACGCCACAGAGTTGACACAGTACACTTACAAAAGATCAGTAAAATGTGACAACTTCTAAGGATAAAAATCAATCAATCAATAAATGTGTCAGAGTGCCTGGCTTATGCCTGTAATCCAAACACTTTGGAAGGTCAAAG
Source organism: Rhinopithecus bieti (assembly GCF_001698545.2). Classification (NCBI taxonomy): domain Eukaryota; kingdom Metazoa; phylum Chordata; class Mammalia; order Primates; family Cercopithecidae; genus Rhinopithecus; species Rhinopithecus bieti. The sequence goes on along the minus strand of NW_016804196.1, from coordinate 1,207,971 downwards.
TCAGAGAAATGCTTAAGGCTAGGAGTTTGAGACCAGCCTGGGCAAAGTGGCAGAGACTCCATTTCTACAAAAAATTTGCTCAGCACCTCAGGCAGTGGGAGGAGCAGCAGTGGCCAGGCAGCCCAGCTTCACAGAGGCTCTCAGCATCTCAGGTCTTGCAGGCACCCAGCAAACGCACTCCCTGCCACTAAGGTGCCCAAGAGGATGGTCAGCTCAGCAGAAGAGGCGGTGAAGGATGAGCCCAAGAGGACATCAGCCCAGTTGTCTGTTAAACCTGCTGCTGCGAAAGTAGAAATGAAGCCAAAAAAGAAAACAGGAGAGAATAAATCTTTAGACAAAAAAGTACAAAGAAAAGGGGAAAAAAACGGTTCAAAGGGAAAACAGGGTGACATGGCTCACCAAGAAACTAAAGAAGATCTACCTGCAGAAAATGGTGATATGAAAACCGAGGAGAGTCCAGCATTTGATGAAATGAGAGAGAAAGAAGCCAAGTCTCATTAATACCAAATACCATGTCTTGTCCCTGGTCCCTGTCCCCATCCTTGTACAACCCAGAGGAATATTTTATTAATTATTTCATAAATGTAAGTTTATTAGTAGCTCTAGAAATTTTTTTATGTCAAGCTCGCTTTTTCTTTATATATTTATGAAATATAGTTATTGGATTAATAAACCATAAGAATGTCATTTTTTTAAATTATACTTTAAGTTCTGGGATACATGTGCAGAACATGCAGGTTTGCTACATAGGTATATACATGCCATGTGGTTTGCTACACCCATCTACCCATCATCTACATTGGGTATTCTGCTAATGCTATCCCTCCCCTAGGCCCCCACCCACCGACAGGCCCCAGTGTGTGATGTTCCCCTCCCTGTATCCATGTCTTCTCATTTTTCAACTCCCACTTATGAGTGAGAACATGTGGTATTTGGTTTTCTGTTCCTGTGTTAGTTTGCTAATAATGATGGTTTCCAGCTTCATCCATTTTTCTGCAAAGGACATGAACTCATCATTTTTATGGCTGCATAGTATTCCACAGTGTGTATGTGCCACATTTTCTTTATCCAGTCTAACATTGATAGGCATTTACGTTGGTTCGAAGTCTTTGCTATTGTGAACAGTGCTGCAATAAGCATATGTGTGCATGTGTCTTTATAGTAGAATGATTTATAATTCTTTGGGTATATACCCAGTAATGGGATTGCTGGGGCAAATGGTAATTCTGGTTCTAGATCCTTGAGGGATC
>NW_016804196.1:1195114-1206683 GCF_001698545.2 Rhinopithecus bieti | reverse complement strand
TTCTGTTCCTGTGTTAGTTTGCTAATAATGATGGTTTCCAGCTTCATCCATTTTCTGCAAAGGACATGAACTCATCATTTTATGGCTGCATAGTATTCCACAGTGTGTATGTGCCACATTTTCTTTATCCAGTCTAACATTGATAGGCATTTACGTTGGTTCGAAGTCTTTGCTATTGTGAACAGTGCTGCAATAAGCATATGTGTGCATGTGTCTTTATAGTAGAATGATTTATAATTCTTTGGGTATATACCCAGTAATGGGATTGCTGGGGCAAATGGTAATTCTGGTTCTAGATCCTTGAGGGATCAGCACACTGTCTTCCACAATGGTTGAACTAATTTGCACTCCCACCAGCAGCGTAAAAGCATTCTTATTTCTCTACATTCTCTCCAGCATCTGTTGTTTCCTTACTTTTTAATGATCACCATTCTAACTGGCATGAGATGGTATCTCACTGTGGTTTTGATTTGTATTTCTCTAATGAACGGTGAGGATGAGCTTTTTCTTCATATGTTTGTTGGCTGCATGAATGTCTTCTTTTGAGAATTGTCCGTTCATAGTCTTCACCCCCATTTTGGAAACTAATTAATGTGAGGCACTGAAGTTTACAATGACCAAAAATTTTATACCCAAATGCAATTTTTGCGCATGTTCTACAGGAGAAATGTAATGAAGTGTGTATAGCTTGCTTTGTAGTAGCAAGAAAATGAGAAACAAGTAAAATGCCCACTGAAGAAGGGGAGATGAAGACATTGTTATGGATTCTAGTTTATTTATTTATTTTTGAGATGGAGTCTCGCTCTGTCACCTAGGCTGGAGTGCAGTGGTGGGATCTCGGCTCACTGCAACTTCCACCTCCTGGGTTCGAGCAATTCTTCTGCCTCAGCCTCCTGAGTAGCTCGGACTACAAGCGTGCACCACCAAGCTCAGCTAATTTTTGTATTTTTAGTAGAGACGAGGTTTTCCCATTTTGGCCAGGCTTGTCTCAAACTCCTGACCTCAGGTGAACCACCGCCTCGATCTCCCAAAGTGCTGGCATTACAGATGTGAGCCACCACGCCTGGCCAGATTCAAGTTTTAGAATACTATGCAACAGTGACAACAGATCAAATACAGCTGCATGTATTGAGACAAATAAATCTCACAAAATCTTTGAAAATTATGAAGAATGATTCACAGCAAGTATAACATTTATATGAAGTTCAAAACACTTCATGATTGAATAATACATTTTTAGGAATAGATAAATATGTATACAGCAAGAGAAGTATGAACCTGAAATTCAGGAAGGGAGGCTAGGTCTTGAATCGCAAAAGGCTCACTAGGAGCTCATAAATTATTAATAATGTTCTATTTGTTAAGCTGAGGAGTGTTTAGTTTATTCTATTGTTAGTCTTCATAGTTTAGATAAACCTCATCTCTTAAATATAAGAAAAAAAATACTAGGTCAGACTTTAGGTGTCTTGTGTATTAATCCAGCTATTAATCATTTTTCCATTCATGATACATCTGCTGTTTATTTCATGTAACAAGCACTACTAAAATGGTGTTGCTCCTGGGAGAGAAAGAGAGAAAACAATTTACTATCCCTTTGTTTGCTTTACCATTGTAGATGATGCTAATTGTTAACATTGTTTAAAAAATAATATACAAAATTTCTGTCCTGTTTTACTTTCTACAGTACTGGAATAGGATGATTTTTTTTCACACTTCTACAAATTAATTGCCCACATATCTTTCCACATCAAGCGGGCAGCAGATAGTGTGCATACCTTTCATAATTTAACGTAGGAAAATTTACATCTTTGGTTGTGTCTCTCCCTTGTGAGTACCCTCAAACTGGGAATCGTTTCAAATAATACCACCACAGAATGAATAAAATTCAGAGCACTAAAAAATGTTTGAAATATTGTACATGTTTTCCTTTCTGAAGCCAATAATTCTCAATGTTACATCAATGTCATTCTTTCAAATAACAGAGAGATTAATAGTGAACATCACATACACTTCTTGCTGGGACATTGGTCATAGAGGACACCCTGTGACTTGGTTTATTTGGTAATCAGGACAAAACTTGACACTAGCAAGATTTATCTGGAGATGTACTTTTTAAAAGGAGCAACTTGGCCCATGTAATGACAGGGAATGTGTATTTCGTTGACTTAAAGGCTTGATAGCTAGGATTTATGACAAGCTCAAAGCAATTCATATTAATGTCATCTAACATCTTTCAAGAAGGAAATTACATAATCTCTACAGGACCAATTTTTTATTTTCCAATATTTATCTGAATCGACAACTAATGAGAAACTTCCTCTGGTAGTTGTTAAATCTTTCAAATCAGATACTTTATTTCTGACACAGAAGAAGCTCTGTAGAAATTATTGACAACTGAAATACTGCATGATGTGTGCTTCAACATTCTGTCAATGTGAGTCTGGGTGGAGAATATCCTCTTTTTTATATAAGTCATTGTCTAGTCCTTATCACATATTTTATGACTGGCAATGAAGTAACATTACTATTACTCACTTGGGAATAAATAGAAAATACAAATAATTAAAATGCCATCCAAGGCAATTAAGTTTGAGTCAAATAGCACTACACCATGCTCATTTGAATTTATATTTAAAATCTGGCATATCTGTGTAGTGTTATAAAAGAAAATGCCTTGGGAAAAATATGCTCTACATTATTTAATCATTTAATAATAATAAATCAACAATGTGATTTCTCTGTTCTTTGTTCATTTATATTAATAAAATCTGAGAACAATGAAAATTGCGTATGCATTTTTGGGTATGTTGGGAAATCCAAAACAAATTTACAAAAACAAATAAAACCACACTAGAATAAATGAGTGAATTTGGCAAGGTTGCAGTACACTAGCCTAATGTACAAAAAACAACTGTATAATACACAATCAACAATTAATTGAAAAATACAATAAAACACAATTTATAAATAGCAAAACGTTAAATACTTTTAAGTAAAGTTAATAAAATGTGTGCAAGACACACAAATACTGGAAACTACAAAACATGGCTAAAATAAAATTTAAAAGACCTGAATAAACTGATATACCATGTTCATGGACAAACAGATTAAATATTAACATTCAGATATCAATTCTACCTAAATTGATCTGTTTATATTCACTAAAACCCCAGTAAAATTTTTGGTAGGTATTTTTTGGTAGAAACTAACAAGCTGATTTCATATTAATATGGACATGTAAATAGCCAAAAAATAAAAAAACAGTCAAAAGAAAATTTTAAAAGACCTTAAATAGTCAAAGAAATGTTGACATTAAAACTGAGAAATTGAACAACCCCATTTCAAAATTAATATACATTAACAGTGATTAAAGCAATTTAAGTACTAGTATTCGTGGAAATAAATAGATCAATGCAACAGAAATGAGAGTTCAGAAAAAAACCCACATATATTCATTCAATTGAGTTTTACAGTGACAGAAAGATAATTCAGTGGGAAAGAAGATAGTCTTTTCAACCAACGGTTCTGAAGAAACTGGCTATTTAAAAAAAAAAAAACTTCAATTTTTATCTTACACTATATACTGAAATTTAATTTCAGACAGACTACAGATCTGAATATAAAAGCTGAAATTACAAAATTTATATAAAGATATAGAAGACTGTGTTTGTGACTGAAAATTGGCAATTATTTTTAAAGCAAGGCATAAAGCACTATAGTTAATAAAGAAAACATTCATAAATTGTATTTCATCACAGTTTAACATATTGACTCTCAAAAATTAAGAAAATGAATAGGCAAGCCACAAACTGGCTGGCAATTTTTGCAAAACAAATATCTCAGTAAGGGCTTATATCAAATATATATAAACAACTTCTATACCAAATTAATAAGACAGATATGATAAAAATGGACAAAAAAATTCAATAGATAATTTAGAAAAAAACAAAATGATTAATAAATACATAAAAGACACTCAACATCACTAGTAACCACAGAAATAACTATTTAAAAATATATGTAATGCCACTAGACTCCCATTAGAATGGCCAAAATTTTTAAAAGATGAAATACCAAATTTGATGAGAGTATACAGCAGGAACTCTTAGGCATTGGTAGTATAAGTTCAAAAGCATACATTTACCTCACAAAAATAGTTTTGTGTTTTTTTCTAAATAAAATTAAGACCTATATTTACCACATGACCTAGAAACCTTTCTGCTAGGTATTGTTCAGGGGAAATTGAAAAAACATGATCCGAAGTCTACAAAAATACCTGTATAAGAATGATCAAATGTAGCTTTATTTCACCAAAGAAAAGTGGAAGCTACTTATCAAGAGATGAATAGTAAAACAAACAGTGACATATTTATTTAATAGCATACTATTCTCCAGTAGCAATACTAATACAAACAACAACATGAACAAATCTCAGTAACATTATGTTTAAAGAAAATATCCAGTCACAAAAATGTATACATCTTGTTATTTTATTTATATGTAGTTCTGAAATAGTGGAACTAAGCTATGATGTTAATAATTTTAACAATGGTTGTCTTGTTAGTTGTGGTGGGATGGGATGGCCTACAACAAAACATTAGAGAACATTATAAGGTTATAAAAATATTCTGCACATTGTTTGAGGTAGTGGTTATATTGAGATGTACACTTATAAAACTCATGGGACTCTATAATTGATAATCTGTGTGTTTTATTTTATCAATTAAACATCAATAAATTTTTAAAGTGAAAGAACTATAATAAATCACAAATGATTTAAGAGGCCTTGATCCAAATTCATTAAATAAAATAAAATTTAAGATAGTTGGATAACATTTAAAATGACTGGATCTTAGATAACATTATTCATGTTTATTTTCAGGTATGATAATAGTATCATGATTATGTTAAAAATAATATCTTTATTTGGTAGAGATGCATACCGAACCGTTTATAGATAAAATTATGCCTTAGCAGTGCTTTAAAATACTCAAGAAAAATGTAAGGGAATAAATAAAACAAGAATGGTAAAATGTTGATAATAGTTGAAATTGGGTGGTGGTTACATGGGGACTTATTATATTATTCTTTATATTCTGTATATCTCAGAAATTTGTCATAACAAAAGTTTAAAAGTCTGTTTTCAATGGTGTAGGTGTTAGCCAATCACACTTACCATGCTGAAATAAAATTCATCCTTGAGTGTATTACATGAAAAAAATAAAAACTAGCTTCAACCAAGATTGGCTTCCACATTTTAATCTCTCAGATATTTTAAGAGTTTATTATCTTTATTTACATAAGACCAAGTAAAATGAATATGAGGTACTACATAATTGAGTTATGTATTGTTACTTCCAAAATGTTTTCCCCCTAACAAATAAGCTGTCACCTCTCCTATTGTATATCAATTTTCCATATGTATGAGAAAATTATGAAGACTATTACTATTTATTCAAATTACAATATACCAAGTTATAAGGTTTGTACATTTTGAGTAGTCTAGGACTAGTTTCAATGGGTATCCATCCAATTTTTGGTAAGTGTCTTAGTCGGAGCACCCTCCAAAATAGAGCCTGAAACAGTTTCTTTGGTAGATGATCCCAGCCAGGTAAAAATGGAGTCAGGGAGGGAGAGCTCTGGTTTGAATATCGTTTTACTTTTCCAAAATTCATGTTGAAATTTGATTGTTATTGCAGCAGTGTTAGAAGGTGGAATCTTTAAGAAGTGATTAAGTAATTAAGAGGGATTAATGTCTTTCTTGCAGGAATGGGTTAGCTATCTTGAGAATCTGGCCCTCTTTTCTTTCTTGTGAATGCCCCTTTCCTGCCTTCTGCTTGTCCACCATGCTACAAAGCAGCATGAGGCCCCCATCAGATGTAACTGCTTGAGTTTGAACTTCCCAGTCTCCAGAATTGTGAGCTAAAAAAAAAGAACATCTATTTTTTAAAATATATTACCCAGTCTCAGTTATTCTGTTATAGCATTAGAAAATGGACTAAGACAAAAAAAAAAAAAAAAAAAAAAGGGGAAAAGTCAATTTAATTAACAAGTTCCTTGCTGCATGCAATGGGCTCAATTTAGATAGGATCTCTGAGAAACATGAGGAATTTTCTAGAATTTTCCTTACAAAGTAGAGGGGACTATCAAATTTATCCCCTGCCTTCTGTTACCATCAGCTGAAAGTCACCTGATTCAGTAACTTTACCCTCCAACCCCTATCATCTTGCATTTATAGGTTGTGCTTATGTAATCTAAGAGGGATGCTGTGGCTCCTCAAACAGCTTTGAGGCAGAAAAACAGATAGCGTGGCATGCCTTTGGGTGAAGCAGTGTCAGCATGAGTCACCACAGCTCACCAGAGCTAAGACTGAAATGAAAATGAGAGGATGAGATGTGGGGCAACAAGAGTAAAATAAATATTAAAGGAATGTGCCAGTGTTTTCAGTTTGTCTGTTCCATATTGAAAGAAGTATATTCCAGTGTCAGGGTTCATTAAAGGCATAGACAAAAGATACACTGTAACATAAATTGTCACTCATCTTTAGTATCAACCAAAGATGACTCCATTGACTATATTATTTTTGTACTTTATATATTATCTTGAGTATTCCCTCCATTAATCATGTGCTGCTAGACTGCTGCTAATGGATGTTTATTATTATTTAAACGTTTTATGTCCCTAGCTGCCAAGCAACGAGTGTCTTCTATATACAGGAAACTGGAAAAAGACATTCTCCCTGATCAATATAACAACTCTAAGAGATAGATGTTATTACAATGTTTACACATGTATAACTTATGGAGATATAGAGAAAAGTTGCTTGTTTGAGATCATTTGGTAATAAGTGGCTCATCAGTTCTGAATCTAAAGCCTATATATATTCTTTTTAGATCCTAACTTTTGCTACCTTGACTTCACAGACAGATGTTTTCATAATTCCAGTGTATGATAGGCTGAATGACAGAGTAAATGTCATAGAATAGGCTCTCAAAGAGAGCTTATCAAATGTTTTTCAAGCCTTGCTTTGGGTTGAATTTGCCTCTGCCCTTAGTTGTAATATCTACTGCTGTGAACATAATCAGGCATGAGTCTTCTCTGGATTCCTAATTTTTCTTGGAGGGATAAAAATACCAAAGATAGAACACCTATAATAAACACCTGTCTAAGTGCAGAGAACTGGTAAACCAGGTCACTGAAATGTGCATGTTAATAAGCCTCCTGAAATGCTATCCATGGCTTCAGAAGGAATAAGAAAACCATTTAATGTTTCCCTCTCCACTCCTTCTCAGCATGTGATTATTGCTAAACCTTTCCTGCTTGGTATTTTTTCCTCCAATAGGCTAAAAATATGCAAATAATCTTTTAATTGTTCATGAGAACTCATTAAATTTCCCTCTTATGATGAGATTTTATTCTTTTAATCAGCAGTTGTTTGGAACTTAGTAGATAAAAAAGTACAGTATCAGTATTAACATACTGCATATGGTTTTCTTGCTTTAAAAAAATTAACAGAAAGGGAAATTTAAACTGAAGTGATTACAGAAATTAAGTTTATAAAACTATATTCTTTTTTCATCTAATTAGAATTTTAAAATGGTTTCTTGTACTAAAGATAAACTATACTGACCTTTTGTAATCTTCATTGAGCATTTTAATTCGGAAGTATCATCATGGATGGTATTGAAATTGTACCAATATTATTTTTCTCTCTGTAACTCTTTTACTATTTTTTAAGTATAAAATGTGAGTCTTTGCTTTAAGATGCAACAGAAAAGTGCAAAGAAGCAAGTTCACAGAATTCACTGTATTTAGAATTAAATACCTGTTTGTCAGAGTCTGACCATCAGAATCCTGTGGATGGTGGAAGGCGGGAACAATAAAGGACTAGATTTTATCTTAGAAGCTCCTTCATTAGTAAATGAGAAAATTGATTAATGATAAGGAAATATATTGGTTGCCTCCTTTATCTATTTTGGTTACTCAAGACCCTAGATTTTTTTTAAACAAACTCACCACCTATAAGCAGTGGGAATTAATAGAGAGATTGTTATTAGTTTAATAGAAGCCTAACAGTGGAACCTTAATCTGTTGAAATTTGCCCAGGTATAGACCAATTCCAGAGAATCATGGTGCCTTCTAAACCAGATATTCAAAAATTCAAGAGCAGAACCAGTTTTTCTCTCAACCTTCAGTTCTTACTTTGGAAATTGCACTAAAGTTAGAATTGTTACATGAATATATCCGGTTATCTGGGTTGGATAAGCTATACTCCTGCAATAATAGTAGAGGCTATTAGTGACTAAAAACTGAAATGGTTTCAGATATAGTCTGGAACAGAGGAAACGGATGGCATCCCTGGAAGAATGAACTAATGATTGGTTTATTCAGGGAAGAGGCATATGGAAGGATCTTTTTTCAATAGTAAGGCTGAAATCATTTTGCATTTTCTTTCTCCTGCTTTAGAAAATAATTTAATATACCAATGCTGGTTGTATTAGTCTGTTCTCACACTGCTATAAAGAATTGCTCAAGACTGGGTAACTTGTAAAGAAAAGAATTTTAATTGACTCACATTTCCCCATGGCTGGGTAGGCCTCAGGAAACTTACAATCATGACAGAAGGGGAAGAAACACATCTTGCATGGCAGTAGGTAAGAGAGAGTGAGTGTGTGAAGGAGGAACTGTCAGACACTTATAAAACCATCAGATCTTATAAGAACTCACTCATTATCATAAGAGCAGCATGGGGGACACCACCTCCGTGATCCAATCACCTCCCACTAGGTCTTTCCCTTGGAATGCGAGATTATGGGGATTACAATTCAAGATGAGAGTTGGTGGGAACACAAAGCCCAACCATATTATTCCACCTCTGATCCCTCCCAAATCTCATGTCCTCACGTTTCAAAACCAATCATGCCTTCCCAACAGTCACCCAAAGCCTTAACTCATTTCAGCATTAACTCAGAAGTCCCAGTTCAAACAAAGTCTCATCTGAGACATGGCAAGTCCAATCCACCTAGGAGTCTGTAAAATCAAAAGCAAGTTAGTTACTTCCAAGATATAATGGGGGTACAGGCATTGGATAAATGCTCCCATTCCAAATGGGAGAAATTGCTCAATACTAAGGGGCTACAAGCTCCTTGCATGTCTGAAATCCAATGGGGTAGTCATTAAATCTTAAAGCTCCAAAATGATTTCCTTTGACTCCATGTCTCACATCTAAAGCACTCTAATGCAAGAGGTGAGCTCCCATGGTCTTGGGCAACTCCACCCCTGTGGCTTTGCAGGGTACAGGCCCCCTCCTAGCTGCTTTCACAGGCTGCCCTTGAGTGTCTGTGGCTTTTCCAGGCACATGGTGCAAGCTGTCAGTGGATCTACCATTCTGGGGTCCACTGATGGACCTCTTCTCACAGTTTCACTAGGTAGTGCCCCAGTTGAAACTCTGTGGGCCTCCAACCCCACATTTCCCTTCCACACTGCCCTAGCAGAGGTTCTCCATGATGCCTCCAGCAAGTTTCTGCCTGTACATCCAGGCAACTCCATACATTCACCGAAATCTAGGCGGACATTCCCAAATCTCAATTATTGACTTCTGTAAGCTGCCAAGGCCTGGGGCTTGTGCCTTCTAAGCAATGGCCTGAGCTGTGTGTTGGCTGCTTTTAGCCATGGCTGGGAAACAGGACGCCAAATCCCAAGGCGGCACAGAGCAGAAACAGGACTCAGGGCCCAGCCCATGAAACCATGTTTTCCTCCTAGGCCTCCAGGTCTGTGATGTAAGGGGCTGTTGTGAAGGACTCTGTCATGCCCCGGAGGCATTTTTTTCATTGTTGGCTATTAACATTTGGCTTCCCATTACTCATGCAGATTCCTGCAGCTGGCTTGAATTCCTCCCCAGAAAATGGGTTTTTCTTTTCTACTACATGGTCAGGCTGCAGATTTTCCAAACTTTTATGCTCTGCTTCCCTCTTAAACATACATTCGAATTTCAAACCATCTCTGTGAATGCATAAAACTGAACACTTTTAAAATCAACCAGGTCTCCTCTTGAATGCTTTGCTACTTAGAAACTTCTGCCAGATATCCTAAATCATCTCTCTCAAGTTCAAAGTTCCACAGATCTCTAGGGCAGAGGCAAAATTCCACCATTCTCTTTGCTAAAGCATAGCAAGAGTGACCTCTGTTCCAACTCCCAAGAAGTTCCTGATCTCTATCTGAGACCACCTCACCCTGGACTCCATTGTCTACATCATTATTAGTATTTTGGTCAAAACAATTCAACAAGTCTCTAGGAAGTTCCAAACATTCCCGCGTCTTCCTATCTTCTTAGCTTTCCAAACTGTTCCAGCCTCTGCCTGTCACCCAGTTCAAAAGTCACTTCCACATTTTTAAGTATCTTTACAGTAGTACTCCACTACCTCAGTTCCAATGAACTGTATTAGTCTGTTCTCACACTGCCATAAAGAACTGCCCAAGATTGGGTAATTTATAAAGAGATTTAATTGACTCACAGTTTCACATGGCTGGCGGGGGCGGCTCAGGAAACTTAACAATCATGGCAGAAGGGGCAGAAGCAAGTCTTACGTGGAAGCAGGCAAGAGAGAGTGGGTTTGCAAAGGTGGAACTGTCAGACACTTATAAAACCTCATCATATGTCACTCACTGTCATGAAAACATCATGGGGCATACTGTCCCCATGATCCAATTACCTCCCACCAGGTAACTTCTTTGACACACGGGGATTATTGGGATTATAATTCAAGATGAGATTTGAGTGGGAACACAAAGCCTAACCATATCACTGGTCTTAGATTTCAATTACACTAACATTTACTGGCAGGTATTGAGGGTTTCAGATGAATAAAACATGGTATGTTTCCAGTTATAGGTGAGTGAGAGTGTGACTATAATTTATGCCAGGCAATAACAATGTTACACAAAACACCTCAACATATAATTATTTAATAATGTAAGTACAATGTGAAAGGTATAAGGGGATCGTGTAATAGAATGAGAAGGAATAAACACTGTGCTCCCCTTCATTTACCTGGTCTCATTACACTGGTCTCTTTATTGTGCCTGTAACTTACTACATATATCCCAGCATCAGGGCATTTTCACTTTCTCATCTCTCAGGAATGCACTTTCCTCAGATATTTGCCTCCCTTGCTCTCTGGCTTATTTATAATCTTGGCTTCAAAGTAACCTTCAATAAGGCTTTCTGAATACCCTATCTATGTGTACTCTGTCACTCTGATTTTTTATAGTGATTTTGTATTATTTACTTCTGGGTAGCATGTATATTTATTTGGTTATTTTTGTGCCTTTTATTAGAATACAAACACTTTGAAGGCCAAGAATTTCTTTATTTTGTTCAATCCTGCAACCTCATACCTAGCAACATATAGCAGATTCTTAAATATTTGTTGAATGAAAGAAAGAATGAATATTATAATAGGAAGAAATTAGAAGACAATAAAATATTGTGATATTTTGGCTAAGTATTGAAAATTAAGAGGGTTTCTTTTCTTATTATTATTATACTTTAAGTTCTAGGGTACATGTG
>NW_016804196.1:1187734-1193259 GCF_001698545.2 Rhinopithecus bieti | reverse complement strand
GTCAAATTGTCCCTGTTTGCAGATGACATGATTGTATATTTAGAAAACCCCATCGTCTCAGCCCAAAATCTCCTTAAGCTGATAAGCAACTTCAGCAAAGTCTCAGGATACAAAATTAATGTGCAAAAATCACAAGCATTCTTATACACCAGTAACAGACAAACAGAGAACCAAATCAGGAATGAACTTCCATTCACAATTGCTTCAAAGAGAATAAAATACCTAGGAATCCAACTTACAAGGGATGTAAAGGACCTCTTCGAGGAGAACTACAAACCACTGCTCAGTGAAATCAAAGAGGACACAAACAAATGGAAGAACATACCATGCTCATGGATAGGAAGAATCAGTATCATGAAAATGGCCATACTGCCCAAGGTAATTTATAGATTCAGTGCCATCCCCATCAAGCTACCAATGAGTTTCTTCACAGAATTGGAAAAAACTGCTTTAATGTTCATATGGCACCAAAAAAGAGCCTGCATTGCCAAGACAATCCTAAGTCAAAAGAACAAAGCTGGAGGCATCATGCTACCTGACTTCAAAGTATAATTAAGAGGGTTTCTATAGCAGTATGGGAGGTATAAAGAAAGACGCTATTGGTTTTGTTAAGCTTTAGTCCATTAGATTTCTCATGGGGAGGGTATTCTTAAAGATCACGCCTCTCCCACAGTGAGAGGATTCTTTTAAGTTTTGGGACCAGGAAGTTTTTCTGCCCCTCCTTTAAGGGTAGAGGTGTTTTTATTATTGTTGTTGTTTTATTTTTGTTTTTTAGTTTTTTCTTCTGATAGCTGCCATAAGTCTTCACCTGTTCCTTGGGGAAAGAGGGTTTACTTTTTTTTTTTCCAGTTACACAAGTCTTCTGTTCAATAGAGGAGAAAAATCAAATAGCAAAATCTATTGTTGTCCCCAAGGCCTGCCCCTGTGGGAGGCATTCTTCAGCTTCTTCATTGTCCCAGTAGTTCTCTTGAGTAACTGGTGAAGTCCATGGAGAAGGATTTGCAAGTGAACACAAACTCCTCTTTTGTCTATGACTCCCAGGATCTCTACACTGTCATACTAGCCTACGTTTGGCCTCTAGCATTTTATTAAACATTGTAGCTGTATTCTTACCATTCTGTATGGCAGTTCCATCTTCCTCCTCTGCTCTACTGAAAGTAATCCAGAACTCATGTCATATCTCTGCTTGTAGGCCTTGCTCCACTTTAGATTTAAGGCTATTTGGTTGTCCTGAGACCTCTGCCTTTCAAGAGTTTGAAAAGAAGTTATGGTTTAATGGACTATAATGGCTTTAGGCTGTCATTAAGATATAAGCAATCACTTCACAGCTTTATACATTGTATTTCAAATCTTCTGCCCCTCCAATCCTTTTTATTTCATTTATTTTTGTTTTTATATTTTGAGACAGAGTCTCACTCTGTCACCCAGGTTGGAATGCAGTGGCATGATCTCTACTCACTGCAACCTCCAGCTCCTGGATTCAAGCGATTCTTCTGCCTCAGCCTCCTGAGTTGCTGGGATTACAGGTGCACGCCAGCATTCCCAGCTAGGTTTTGTATTTTTAGTAGAGATGGGTTTGCGACATGTTGGTCAGGCTGGACTCGAACACCTGCCTCGGCCCCCCAAAGTGCTGGGATTACAGGTGTGAGCTACTGTGTCTGGCCCAATCCCTTTTATTTTTATTTATTTTATTTGAATGTATTTACTGCATTTTACTTTTATTTAAGCAGGGAGTTTCTTGTTTCCTATACATTTAATGGTATCTATATTATTCAAAAGCTTTTATATATCAGAATATTTAAATGACAAATGATATTCGGGTAAATACGAAGCTCTTTAAATATATATACACACACATATATATTATATTATATATTTTATATATATATATATATAGTTCAACTTGCATTTCCGGTTTAGGAGATACATGTGAAGGTTTTTTACATGAATGTTTTCATGTCACTGGGGTTTGGTGTACAAATGGTTGTGTCACCCAGGTAGTGAGTATAGTACCCAATAGGTAGCTCTTTAACCCCTACCTTTCTCTCACCCTCCCCACTCAAGTAGGCCTCAGTGTCTACTCCTTCTTCCTTGTTCCCAGTGTACTCAATGTTCTGTTTCTGCATTAGTTCGCTTAGGATAGTGGCCTCAAGTCCCACCCATGCTGGTGCAAATAATAATAATAATTCTTATATTAGCTTGTTCTCACACTGCTAATAAAGACATACCTGAGGCTGGGTAACTTATGAAGGAAAGAGGTTTAATTGACTCACAGTTCATCATGGCTGGGGAGGCCTCAGGAAACTTACAATCATGGTTGAAAGGGAAGCAAGCACATCATTCTTCACATGGTGGCGGCAAGGAGAAATGCCAAGCAGAAGGGGAAAAGACTCATAAAACCACCAGAACTCATGAGCACTCACTAAATATCACAGGAACAGCAGGAGGGTAATCACCACCATAATTAAATTACCTCCCACTGGGTCCCTCCCACAACATGTGGACATAATAGGAACTACAAGATGAGATTTAGGTGGGAACACAGTCAAACCATGTCAATTTTGTTCTTTTTTTTAACGGCAACATAGTATTCCATAGTGCATATATACCACATTTTCTTTCTCTAGTCCACCATTGATGGGCATCTAAATTGACTCCATGCCTTAGCTATTATGAATAATTCTGTGATGTACGTATGAGTGCATGTGTCTTTTTGGTAGAATGATTTGTATTTCTTTTGGTATATACTCATTAATAGGATTGCTGGGTTGATTGATGGTTCTGTATTAAGTTATTTGAGAAATTTCCAAACTGCTTTCCACAGTGGCTGAAATTATTTATATTCTCACCAGCAGTGTATAAGCATTCCTTTTTCTCTGAATTCTCAGCAACATCCCTCATATTTAGACTTTTTAATAATAGCTATTCTGAGTATTGTAAGATGTTACCTCATCGTGGTTTTGATTTTCATTTTTCTAATGATTAGTAGTGCTGAGCATTTTTTCATATGCTTGTTGACCATGCTGTATATATTCTTTTAAGATGTGTCTGTTAATGTGCTTGGCCTATTTTTTAATGGGGTTCTTTGCTTTTTGCTTATTGATTTGTTTAAATTCCTTACAGATTCTGGATATTAGACCTTTATGGCATGCATAATTTGCAAATATTTTCTCCCATTCTGTAGGTTGCTTACTCTGTTGATAGTTTCTCTTGCTGTGCAGAAGTTCTTTAATTAGGTCTAACTTGTCTATTTTTGATTTTGTTGCAATTGCTTTTAGGGATTTCATCATAAAATCTTTGCCAGTGCCTATGTCTAGAATGCTGTTTCGTAGGTTTTCTTCAAAGTTTTTAAAATAGTTTCAGGTCTTACATGTAAGTATTTAATCCCATCTTGAGTTTATTTTCATAGATGGTGAAAGGAAGGGGTCCAGCTTCAATCTTCTGCATGTGGCTAACCCAGTTATCCCAACCCTGTTTATTGAATAGGGGGCCCTAATCCCATTGTTTGATATTGTAGACAATAGCAAGGTTATTGTTGTAGGTGTGTGGCTTGTAAGTTGTAGGTTTGTGGTTTTATTTCTGGGTCCTCTAACCTGTTCCATTGGTATATGTGTCTGTTTTTGTACCAGTACCATGCTGTTTTGATTACTGTATCCTTGTAGTATAATTTGAAGTTAGTTAGTGTGATGCCTCCAACTTTGTTTTTTTTTGCTTAAAATGGCTGTGGCTGTCGAGCTCTGTTTTTGTTCCATATTAATTTCAGCATTGCTTCTTCTAATTCTGTAAAAAAAAAATGGCATTAATAGTTTGATAGCAATATAATTGAATGTGTAAATTACTATCAGCAGTATGACCATTATAATGCTATTGATTCTTCCTATCCATGAGCCTGGAGTGTTCTCCCATTTGTTTATATTGTCTCTGATTTCTTTCAGCCATGTTATATAATTCGTATTGTAGAGCTCTTTCACCTCCCTGGTTAGCTGCATTTCTAGATATTTTATCCCTTTTGTGACTATTGAGAATGGTTGTATTTGGCTTTCAGCTTGTTCATTATTGGTGTATAGAAGTGTTGCTAACTTTTATACATTGATTTGTCTCCTGAAACTTGAGTGGAACGGTTTTTCAGTTCTAGGAGCCTTTGGGCAGAGACAATGGAGTTGTCTCTGTAAAGAATCAAATTATCTACAAAGATAGTAAATTTATCCCCATCTCTTCCTATCTGGATGTTGTATTAGTCTGTTCTCATACTGCTGTAGAGAAATATCTGAGACTGGGTGATTTACAAAGAAGAGAGATGTAATTAGCTTACAGTTCTACAGGCTGTATAGGAGGCATAGTAGCTTCTGCTTCCAGGGAAGCCTCAGGAAACTTACAAATATGGCAGAAGGCAAAGGGGAAGCAGGCATGTCTTATATGGCTGGAGAAGGAGGAAGAGAGAGAGTGGTGGAGGTGCCACATACTTTTGAATAACCAGATCTCATGAGAACTCACTATTGCCATGACAGCACCAAGGGGGATGGTGTTAAACCAAGAGAAACCACCCCCATGATCCAATCTCTTCCCACCAGGCCCCACCCCCAGCATTGGGGATTACATTTCAACTTGAGATTTGGTTAGGGATACAGATCCAATCCATATCAGTTGCCTTTCATTTACTTATCTTGTCTAATTGTCCTTACTAGGACTTCCAGAAATATGTTAAATAGGAATTGTGAGAGTGGACATCATTTTCTTGTTCTGGTTCTCAAGGGGAATGCTTCCAGCTTTTGCCTGTTTAGGACGATGTTGGTTGTTGATTTGTCATAGATAGCTATCATTTTGAGGTATGTTCTTTCAATGCCTGTTTTGTGGAGAATTTTTAACATGAAGGGATGTTGAATTTTATCAAAAGCTTTTTCTGCACCTATTGAGATGATCATGTGATTTTTTGTTTTTAGTTCTGTTTATGTGATAGATCACATTTATTGATTTGTATATGTTGAACCAACCTTTCATCACTGAAATAAAGATAACATGATCATGCTTTATTGATATTTTTATGTGTTGCTGGACTGGATTTGATAGTATTTTGTTGAATAATTTTGTGTCTATGTTCATCAAGGGTATCGGTCTTAAATTTTCTTTTTTCCTTGTATCTCTGCCAGATTTTGGTATCAGAATGCTGCTTGCCTCATAGCATGATTTAGGGAAGAGTCACTCCTCCTCAGTTTTTTGGAGTAATTTTTGTATAATTGGTTCCAGCTCTTCTTTTTTTTATTTTATTTTTATTTTTTATTATACTTTAAGTTCTAGGGTACATGTGCATAACATGCAGGTTTGTTACATATGTATATTTGTGCCATGTTGGTGTGCTGCACCCATCAACTTGTCAGCACCCATCAATTCATCATTTATATCATGTATAACTCCCCAATGCAATCCCTCCCCCCTCCCCCCTCCCCATGATAGGCCCCAGTGTGTGATGTTCCCCTTCCCCAGTGCAACTGATCTCATTGTTCAGTTCCCACCTATGAGTGAGAACA
>NW_016804196.1:1144098-1185080 GCF_001698545.2 Rhinopithecus bieti | reverse complement strand
GAGCTTCGCAGGGGCTTTGTTTAACTACTTAAGCCTCAGCAATGGCGGGCGACCCTCCCCCAGCCTCGCTGCTGCCTTATGGTTAGATTGTTGCAGACTGCTGTGTTAACAATTAGGGAGGCTCCCTGGGCGTGGGACCCTCCCGGCCAGGTGAGGGATATATTCTTCTGGTGTGCCCGTGTGCTTAGAGCGCGGTATTGGGGTGGGAGTTACCTGATTTTCCAGTTGTTGTGTGTCTCAGTTCCCCTGGCTAGGAAAAGGGATACCCTTCCCCTTGCGCTTCCCAGGTGAGGCGATACCTCGCCCTGCTTCAGCTCTCGCTGGCCAGGCTGCAGCAACTGACCAGCCCCGATTGTCCGGCACTCCCTAGTGAGATGACTCCAGTACCTCAGTTGAAGATGCAGAAATCACCGGTCTTCTGTGTCGCTCGCGCTGGGAGTTGGAGACTGGAGCTGTTCCTATTCGGCCATCTTGCTCCGCCCTCCTGGTTCCAGCTCTTCTTAATCTGCCTGGTAGAATTTGGCTGTGAATCTAAATGTTCTAGGGTTTTTTTTTTTTTTTTTTTTTTTTTTTTTTTTCTAGTTTCTAGGTTTTTAAATACTAATTCAATTTTTGAACCAATTATTGGTCTGTTCAGGATTTAATATCTTCACATTTCAATCTTGGGTGGCTGTGTGTTTTCAGGAAGTATTAATTTCTTCTAGGTTTTCTAGTTTGTGTCCATTGAGGCATTCATAATGGTCTTTGAGGGCTTTTTTATATTTCTTTTTTCTTTTCGTTTTTTGTTTGTTTGTTTGTTTGTTTGAGGCAGAGCCTTGCTGTGTTGCCCAGGCTGGAGTTCAGTGGCTTGATCTTGGCTCACTGCAACCTCTGCCTCCCTGCAACCTCTGCCTCCCAGGTTCAAGCAATTCTCCTGCCTCAGCCTCCTGAGTAGCTGGGATTTCAGGCATGTGCCACCATGCCTGGCTAATTTTTGCATTTTTGTAGAGATGGGGTTTCGCCATGTTGGCCAGGCTGGTCTTGAACTCCTGAACTCAAATGATCTGCCCGCCTCAGCCTCCCAAATTGCTGGGATTACAGGCATGAGTCACCACGCTTGGCCAGTTTTTTATATTTCTATGAGGTAATATTGCCACATTTCTCATTTCTGATTGTGTTTATTTGGATCTTCTTCCTCATCTAGCTAACCATATATCAATCTTATTTACTCTTTCAAAAATGAACTTTTGGTTTCATTGAAATTTGATATAGATTTTTGTGCCCTAATTTCCTTCAGTTCAACTCTAATTTTGGTTATTTATTTCCTTCTGCTAGCTTTGGGGTTGGTTTGCTCTCGTTTTTCTAGTTTCTCTAAGTGTGATGTTATGTTGTTAATTTGAGATATTTCTAACTTCTTGATGCAGGCATCTAGTGCTGTAAACTTTCGTCTTAACACTGCTTTAATTGTGTCCCAGAAATTCTGGCGTGTTGTATCTTTGTGTTCATTAGTTTCAAATAATATTTTGATTTCTGCTTCAATTTCATTTTTACCCAAAAGTCATTCAGGATCAGGTTGTTCAATTTCCATGTAATGGTATGGTTTTGAGAGATCTTCATAGTATTGATTTCTATTTGTATTGCACTGTGATCCAATAGTGTGGTTGGTAGGACTTCAGGTGTTTTGAATTTGTGGAGAAGTGCTTTATGGCTGAGTAGCTGGGACTACAGGTGCCCGCCTCGTCGCCCGGCTATTTTTTTTTTGAAGGGTTGCTTCTTATGCATGAGCAAAGAAAGTGGTTTCCTGAGAAAGAACTTACTCCTGGTAAAGAGCTATGAACACTGTTGAAATGACAATAAAGGGTTTAGAATATTACATAATATTACATTAACTTAGTTCATAAATCAGAAGCAGGGCTTGAGAGGATTAACTCCAATTTCGAAAGAAGTTCTGCTAGGGTAAAGTGCTATCAATCAGCATGGTATGCTACAGAGAAATCTTTTGTGAAAGAAAGAGTCAATTGATTCAGTAAAATTCACTGTTGTCTTCTTTTAGGAAATTCTCATAGCCATCCCAACCTTAAGCAACCACTACCTGTTCAGTCAGCAGCCACCAACACTGGCAAGACTCTCCACTAGCAAAAAGATTAGCATTCTCTGGAGATTCGGATGATCGCCTTTTTAGCAATAGAGCACTTTTAAAATAAGATTTTTTTTAGACATAATGCAGTTGTTCACTTAGTAGACTACAGTGTAGTATACATATAACTATTATATGCAATGGAAAAGCAAAAAATTCATGTGACTTGTTTTATTGCAGAACTTGCCTTATTGCTGTGATCTCGAACTCGTCTGCAGTATCTCCAAGGTATGCTCTATTTTAGTCTCCTATTTATTTTTTTCAGTTATCTTTTTATTAGTTCAATTTAGTTTTTCACTTTTTTATTTTAATGCAAAATATATATTTGAGATAATTCAATTTTATTTTGTCTAAGGCACCTGAGTTTTGAAAAATCTCTTAATATTGTCTTCTAAACTTTGTGGCAATTTTTCTGATATATGATGTTTATCTTAATTTTATTATTATGTGTCTTTTATCTAATTTTTTGAATCATATTTATTTATTGATTCTCTATTCTTTCCTTTCTAATCATTACTAATGTTTTTTGATGGAACATTTATATTTGAAATAGATCTACTGAAATATATGCTTGTCGGAGGGGTCAGGGGATACATTAAGTATTTAGAACATTCAACTATGGTTTTCTGCCTCAGAACCCAAATGTTGTGTTTTCTTCTCTGGAGGTGTATCTACTCTAGTTTTATGCTTTCTTTTTGTTTAGAAAAACAAATGGTTCATATAACTCACAATGAAGTTTCTAAAATGGCAAAAGTTCTATTAGGTTATCGTTCAGCCGTTTGAATCTTTCTAATTCATTCATCAGCTTTGAATGAGGAAGCATTCAGAAGATACTAGATCCCATGCTTTGAGTTGTCACAGCCAATGCAAAATTTAGTACAGATAGCCTGAAGTTCAGATTTATGAGAATAATACATTTTTTCCCTAAGACACTAGGTTTTGAAGTGACTTATTACACAACAATGTGCAACTGGAAGAATCTTATATGCCCACAGCAAAAGGGACAGTTTGAATTCTCTACACATTTCCTAATTTTGGTCTCCTTGCAATTGAACTGGGTACCTAATCTTCACACAGTCAAGTGTAGGAAATAATATTCTATCATTGTTTCTGGTGAGGAAATTTTAACTATATACTTGGGTACCATGTGAATATGCCATTTGTTAATATTTTGTAGTGGTTTGACTACATGACCACAGTTTTAAAAGAGCTATGATAGTCTACAGGTAAGTTAGAAATCCAACCAGAGTAGAATTTATTAACTAATATTAAGAAATAATAACTTGAATGAAAAGAGAATTAAAGTAGATCAGCCATTATAAACTCTTTCTTGTACCTTTATTGCTTTTACTATAAATTCACTGGTATCTTTTCTATGTAGACAGGAAAGCAGATTCTATATTGGACCTTAATTTGTTTCTTTCAAGCACTCTAGAAAACAGAGAATATAATAACTTTTCAATTTTAATACACTGTGCATTCAAGGATACTTTTCATCCATGGTCTTAAACTATGAAACACTTTACGTAAGATGCAATTTAGCAGAGATAAAAATATGGAGCAAAGTGGAATTAGCTTTAAGGTGGCCAGTATTAATTTTTTGGAGTACCACCACTGTTCCTGAAGACTCAAAACCAACAGCCTGTGCAACGTATCTAAACATTGTCAATGGCTGACATTATTTGGTAGTCTCATGATAAGAGCTACCATTATGTGAGTGGCTTGAGAGTCCATTAAATCTAGAGTCAATCTGAATCTCTTCTTTCATTTTGGTGTGCCATGGGAGATCAATAAAATTGCATTTGATGTAGACTGTACATGAAAGAGAAGGAAAAAGTTTCCTTATGCACCCACTCAAATGAGAAAACAAATGCATTTATAAAGGTTGAAGCTTATAGTATTAATAGCAGGCTGTGAAGTCACAAATATGTTTGTCACACCATCAGAATTGTAAATGACACAATCATGTTTATGATCTTATGTTTCTTCACGTTTACTATGCCTGCTCTTCTAGTGACGTTGCTGAGCCCTGCTTTGGTTTTTCTCTCACACATGATATTCTAATTGCAGAAATCCAATTCATCCATGCAGTTCAGGTCTCAGTGCTGCAGAAGTTTCTATTTTGATATTGGACCTTTCAATAGTAATGACCCCTTAAAGGAGATAAACAACCTTAACTTTTATTTTTTTAATATCTAGTTGTTTAGCATTTAGCTCTAAGCCACCAGTAACTTGTTATGTTTAAATAACCAATCGTAATTTAGTTTCTTTACATAATTAGCAGCATCAATGCCTGAACTAGACTTAAAGCAGGACAGGGAAAATGTTTCTGAACTTTCAGAAATTTACTGACCCACATTACTTTAGGGTGAGATTCAAAGACTTGTTGAAGAATAAAGTTCAGAAGCATCCTTTGGTGCATTTCACCTGTTCTCCAGGTCTTCCTTTTCCTTCCTAGATAATAGTGAGAATTCAAGAAAAAATGTGCTGAACAATGTGCTCCAAAGTTATTATATTTATCATTTGGTTCAATAGGAATATCAAAGTCTTGAAGTGCTAACAGATTTTTAAAGGCCTTCTGAATCTATCAAGGATCAATTATAAGCCATCTAACTTGAATATTGAAATATGTTATTCCAGTTCAATACAAGATGGAAGAATAGGAAATATGCAGTTCTGAATCCCACGTGGTTGAGGATGATACAACCTCTGATGCCCAGTGTTTCATGTATTCCTTTATTCAGTTAGTCATTTTATTAAACACACAATGTGTAAGTTAATATACCCAAGGTGTCACTTATACTGCATATGTAATGCTTAGTAGAGGGGGTTGCATAAATAAAGTAAAAACAAATCTCTTACCAATGAATAGGAGAATTGAATTAGTTTATTTCTACAATTCTTTGAGATAAGACCACGAGGTACTATGTAGGTGTACGTATGTATGTTTGTATGTATGTATGTAAGTGCATGTTTCTTTGCTTATTCTCTATCCTTAATAGCTGGTAGAATACATTCATGTTCAGGACTTGGCATGTTCTTATTCTAAATTTTAGAGTTTTATTCTAAATTTTAGAGTTCCCAACAAACTGAATATTGGGCACCAGATCTTTCTTTTTGTTTTGAAGAGGAAGTAAATCATTATGTTCTGTGGCTTCATATTTGAGGAGGATCCCTGCTTCGCCTGGCATCCAGGATTCAACTAAGCTCAGCAGAGCTTCGAGTTGCCTGTGCCGTCATCGGGGTGCAATACTTATTAGCTAGTTGAGGAAGAAACACCTACATTTTAGTTCAATATTCTCTTCTTTAGGCTTTAGTGCCCCCAGTTGTCATGGAGCCTGTAGTAGCTGCTTATGAATTCCAGGTCCTTGTCCCACCTCTGCTACCTGTGACATTGTCTTTCCCTCCATAGGACAATGATGCAATCGTAATTTATAATACCGAGATTCGAGTTTTACAAAAATCTCTGTTTTCATGAACTCTGCTGTGCACAAATCCCTTAGAAAATTCCTCCAGTGATACTGAGACTTCGCTGTCCTTTTCAAATGAAATGATTGCCAGGGTCATTGCACCAGTTGGACCTAGGTGGGGTTTGTGGGCTGCTGAGGAATCGAATGGAAATTCTATTCAAAGTAAATGAAGTAACCATGATATGCTGCCCCTACTCTAGAAATAATTCAGTGATTTGAATATGAGTTCGTGCCACAAACATAGCTGTTATATGATTGTTAATAAATATTTTGGCTTCCCTATCTGTGTCTCTTGCTGATATACCTTGCCTAGTTCCATCCTGTCTGTGACCCCTGTACCAGGGTTCTGGTTAAGACACAGAGATTATTATAAACAAACACTTCAAAGCCTGCTCTGCCACTGCAGTCAGGATTGTGCATAGTAAAATGTCTTCCCAAGTCAGTTTGCAAACATATTGACATTAGTGATCAAAAAGCATCATCTGGTCCCATAGGAACCTAGTGATACCCATAATTATGAATAACTGGAAATTCTATCCCAATCATTTCATAACTTAATATTGCTAAGTGTTGCCCCTCCGTCAAACATCACCAAAATTAACCTTTAGGGAACAGTTCTTTAATATATTTTATTAATATATTATTCTTGAGGTTTATAAAAAATATATACTCCTTGGGAGGCCAAGGTGGGTAGATCATGAGGTCAAGAGATCGAGACCATCCTGGCTAACATGGTGAAACCCCGTCTCTACTGAAAAATAAAACATTAGCCGGGCATGGTGACAGGCGCCTGTAGTCCCAGCTACTTGGGAGGCTGAGGCAGGAGAATGGCGTGAACCCGGGAGGCAGAGCTTGCAGTGAGCTGAGATTACGCTACTGCACTCCAGCCTGGGTGACAGAGCGAGACTCTGTCTCAAAAAAATATATATATACATATATATATATATTTACCAAATATATTCTAGTATAGGTCAAAAATATATTCATCAAAAATGTGGAAGTATGTTACTGAATATATGTAATTATCACATATATTTCATAATTAATAACTTATTGATGATTATTACATTAATATTAAGAAAACAATTTAAGGACATATTTTCTACGAATACCTTTTTAGGAGTTACAGCCTCTTTCCCTCTCTGCCCCTGAATCTCCAGCCACAGCAAGAGAGCTTGACTGAAATAAATGTAAATATTTCATAAAATGAAGCTATAAAAATGTGAAACTGGTCAGGTTAAGAAAATAGTTATAGGAAACAAGTAAATTTGGAAAAAAAAAATCATTCAGTAAATGAGTCATTTATTAAATTGCCTTTTGGTGAATTGGTCATTAGTGAAATGACCTGCTTTTTCTCCGAACATTCCTCCTCCCATACCTCAGGCAAGTTCTGCTGTGGTGACTCATATCTTCATCAGTTCACCTTACCTTTTTCTTCTTTCAGCCTCTCATATACTTTGCATGTGATTCTCTTTATTAGAGATTTCTAATTGAAAATGAAAACGTTGTTTCTATTTCCAAGTGGAACCTGCGTGACATAGAAGGGGAGAGTGTTTGAAGGGAAGAGAAAAGCATATACAAATGGAGAGGAAAGGATGACCTCGCCATCTAAGAGCATGGTCAATACCGTGTAATGCTAATGTGAGAGATGGTTGTGGGATAAAATCAGGGGTTTCAAGACAAGCAGGGATCAGATTTAAAAAATGGTTTGTATTTCCATCTGTGGAGCTTGAAGTTTAACATATTGAGAAATGGGGATTAATTAGGACATTTAAATCAGAAGGGTTGCATCTGAGTTTTTTTTTTTTTTTTTTTTTTTGTTGAGACGGAGTCTCGCTTTGTCGCCCGGGCTGGAGTGCAGTGGCAGGATCTCAGCTCACGGCAAGCTCCGCCTCCTGGGTTTACGCCATTCTCCTGCCTCAGCCTCCCTAGTAGCTGGGATTACAGGCGTCACCACCTCGCCCGGCTAGTTTTTTGTATTTTTTAGTAGAGACGGGGTTTCACCATGTTAGCCAGGATGGTCTCCATCTCCTGACCTCGTGATTCGCCCGTCTCGGCCTCCCAAAGTGCTGGGATTACAGGCTTGAGCCACCATCTGAGATTTTAATTTGAGAAAGCATATTGAAAAGCCGCAATTACTTTTGCAACAACCTAATCATAGCAGAGGATAGATAAAAGCAGAGAAAGTTAAAAGTTTATTGTGACTTCTGAACTGGACAAGTTAGCATGGATTTATTTTTTCCTGCAAAGAGCAACTATAAACTGTGGAAATAATATAACAAACAATTAAAGGGAAAGTCTTAAATGCGGTAAAGAATTTGGCAAACTGGTTTGAGGTATACAGTTTCTAGTATCTAGACCACTTCATTCCTAAAATTATGACTTCTTGCAGATTACACATACAGTAAAGTGTTCAACTTGGGCCAGCTTTGGTTTAAAAACATTAAAAACAGGATAATATCTGCAAAAGCCTACCTGCACTAGGTAATGAATGTCACATTGTGTCATTTAAAGAGGAGATGAAGGATCTAGAAAGGTTTAAGAATTTAAAATAGAAAGGAAAGGTCGATTATAACTGGCTTCTAATATTTGAAGGTCTGATGTACAAACAATATTTCAGAGCATTTTCTGTGGCCTAGGAAGGAAAAGTCCTACATAAATAAGAATAGGTTTGAAGAAAACAGGTGCTGAGCACTGTGAGGACGAGCTTCTCTACAATTAAAACTGATACATATGGAAGTCTCTTCACTAGAAGATAAATTTCTTTCAGAAAAGGTATTCATCAGAGTACAGATGACCATTGGCTAAGAGCCTTGAAAGGAGAGTTCCCATATCACAATTGTCAAACTGCAAGGAGAAATAAATTCTCAAAGAATTGAGGCAACTTTAAAGGAGTATCTCATGTTTTAAATCACAATGTTTCTTTGGATTTGAATCCCAGGTTTTCCCTACATTACATATGCTTGTACGTAGAATGTATGTTAGAACAGCATCTGCTACATAGGAAATACTTATTATATAATACATATGACAATAGTTATTATACCTAATAATGTATATTTTATATTCAAACATATACATGTTAATGATAGTACCAATGATATCATTATGTCAAAATTTTACTCTAATGCCTAGGCAAAATTTATATGAGAGAAATAATATACACAGATTTATGAAGGTATTCAGAACTATTGCATTTATTTTATTTTTCTAATTATATGATTTGATCTATAACTGCATGTACTTTTTTAGTATTATTTCATATGTACAAACTGTAGGGTAGCATAGTACTACTAGATTCTCTATTTTTGAGGTAAGCACTGAGGAAAGGCAGCTCAAAACATAAATTTTATCATCTATTAAAATATTCCAGGCAATAAATGTGTTAGTGTAGACTTATATAACCACATTTTTATCAAATAATTTGATTTGGAACATTATACTGCATTTTGTTCACAAGGATAGGTCTTATACTATCAGATACGTGCTCAAACATGGAAGTCTTCCAAGTTAAATATTAATATTTAACTTGCCTTTTTGTTTTGAGAGCCTAGAATAATAAAACAAAGTTAAAATTACAATGACACCTGTTTTATCCTAATTTGTGCTACTGATCCCCTCATTTTCAGGTTCCAATTTAATTCATCTCTTTTTGTATATTCCTTTTGAAAACAAGCCTGCATTTACCCAGTCATTTCTGCTGATTCTCTACAAGGCTGCCATTTCTCCATCCAGTCTGTGACCCACCTGTATGCTCTGGTGCACACCTTATTGATATGTAGATCAAGCTCTGACGATACTTGGCACCAGCTCATTTAAAATAAATGCACTTAAATCGGACAAAAGCTAATAAAACTGAAAATAATACGGGTTATGGTAGACCAATTAGGGGAATGTTCACAATTTTCTCTCGCAAGAGAAGTCAATGTGAGCTGGGTACGATGTCGTAGAAAATGGAATTTTAAAAGTGATATAATTAATGCCATTCCTGAAAATGAAGTGTACATAATGACTGTCTTCTCTGGCTTTAAAAATTAGATTTGATAACCAAGTGAACTGATTAAGAATGATTTTTTAAAAGTATACACAGGGCTTAAAAGCACATATGTATATCTATATTCAATTAAATGTTTACTGTACAATTTACAAAATGCTGGTAGTCTGCTGGGTGATTTGAAGATGGAAAGACTTGGCCATTGCTCCTGGAAAGTCTTCAGTTTATAGAAACGAGACAGGCATATAAAGAAATTTGACCCATGCATGGTAAAGAGCGGGTTCAGGAATAGGTGAAGCTAGTTACTTCAGGTACAAAGGTGAAGACAATGCCCCCCCCAAAAAAAACCCTTAGTAATCAGCAGAAATCATATTTTGATGTGTTTTTTTTTTTTTAAAAATCAACATTAGTGCAAAAATCTTATAATGAAGAAAATATCAAAATTGTAAATTACTGAATTTTTGTTTTGTTTTAAGCTCTAATACAGCAGCACCACACGATATTGGTAAGAACAATCCTGAGACAGGCATAGGGTAGAAAGGGGTTCTAAAGGATGAGGGCCTAGTTCCTGCCTATAGCAGGGATGAGGTATAATCTCGAAAATGTTTCTAGACAAACATGAGAACCACCTTCACAGGGAGCCTGAGTTAGCTTGATGAGGATGAGAAGTCGGCAGGCATTGTACAGCACAGCAGCATTCAAAAGAGATGTCTGTAAAAACAACGTGCTTTTGGTTTTAATATGGTCTCTACAGAAAGAAATTCTTCAAATAAAAAATAAAATAAAATGTAAATAGTCAATTGCTTTGTCAGTAAGAGTTCTGAGCAAAGATGACTATACAAAATATAAAATACTGGTTTATTCCAAAAGTACTTAAACTTTTCATATAAAATTTTAGGTTTTCAATTCAAACTCACATTTATTATAAGAATAACAATCTGGATACATTTATTTCTTTACAATGAAGTAACCAGATGGCCTCAGCAACACAGTTTTGCAAGAACTTTATGCATAATTTTAAAAAAATTAAGAGTTGGGATCTCACTCGTCACTCAGGAGGGAGTACAGTGGCATGATCATAGCTCAGTGAAGTCTTGAATTCCTTGGCTCAAGTTATCCTGCCACCTCAGCCTCCTGAGTAGCTGGGACTGCAGGAACACACCACCATGACCAGGTAATTTTTTAAATTTGTAGAGACAGGGTCTTGCTACATTGCCCAGGCTGATCTCTAACCTCTGGCCTTAAGTGATCTTCCTGCCTCGGCCTCCCAAAGCTCTGGGCTTACAGGCATGAGCCGCCACACCCAGCCAACTTTACAAATCTTACAGTTGATATGACTTCTTTCATGTATGTTTGTCCCTTTTAAAACTGGGTAATTATGTTTTCCTCCATTTGTAGTCCCTTTGCTTCAACAATCCTAAAATTTCTGATTCCTAGTTCTCTGAAAAATGTACAAATGTATACAGGGATTGGGTTTAACTGGGTTTGGGGCTAAATCCCTAGATAATTTTTCGGATTTATAAATGTAGAATCAATTGTCTTCGGACTGACGTAAACTGATAGTCATTGACTACGATGTTGGAAAACAGAAGGGAAGATTTAGCAGGACTTATAGATTTTGCCATTTTGTTGAGGACATAAAATAATGTAATTTATAACACACTTTTCTGAATTGCTTTCATGTAATTGCTGTTAATGAGCTTTTAAAATACTTATATTGTTTATCAATAAAATAAGTTTGGTTGTTTATTCTCCCGTCCCTAAGAAGCTTGACAAACAAACTGCTGAATTCATTCACAACAAGAGAACACTTTTTTCCACTCTTCACTTATTAGTGTCCAATTAACAGCTAAAATGCTGCGTCACTATGGGGTCTTGCTCTGCTTTGTATGTTTTTTGTTTGGGCCATGGACACCAGAGATCTTACAGAGTCACAGTAAAGAACCAGTTTATCTGCTTACAGAATGTAGAAAATGTGTGTATTTTATTAAAAGAGTAGTGTTACAACTGGAAGGCTTAGGAAGAGGAACAACCAGTGACCTTGAAAAATGATACACAACCCTAAGGAAGGGGTGGGACCATTCATGGGTGAACAGAAAGAACATGTTCATTGCAATTTCCATTAAATTTAAGCTAACATATGAAAATTAAGTTTTACTAATATTTAATGTGCAGATTAATTCTCATGTCCTCCAGCATCAACTGGAGTATGTATGGATTTCTTCAAGGAAAATTACAAATTCCACAATTCAGAGATTAAACAGCAATACCCTCATCTGCAAAGGATTAAAATGTATTTGTCACCAGTTAAGTGGATTTATGGATTATATTTTCCAGTCTTAACTAAAACTAATCCTCTGAATGTGAAGAAGTGGATTAGATAAATTCCTGAAAAGAAAACAAAATTGAAAATAATACTAATAATGTGATTCCTCAGAGATGACATTTTTATTTATATTATAAACTCTTCCTCAGCTACATTACTAGATAACAGTAACAGCAAACTAAACAGATTTGACAAAATTAGCCAAAATTTCTAAATATAAAATGTTGTTTCTAATATAGGTTTGTATTCACTGTTGTTAATGGTGAACTTGTCCCAAGTATATATTTTCTATTTTATAAATTTTGCTATGTAATATACTTTTTTAACAATGGTGATTATGAATCATGTATCAAAATAAATGGAACTTCAAACTGGACTTTTATTTTTTTTTATTTTATTATTCTTCTTATTATTATACTTTAATTTCTAGGGTACATGTGCATAACATGCAGGTTTGCTACATATGTATACTTGTGCCATATTGGTGTGCACCCATCAACTCGTCAGCACCCATTGGCTCGTCATTTACATCAGGTATAACTCTCAATGCAATCCCTCCCCCTGACCCCCTCCCCATGATAGGCCACGGTGTGTGATGTTCTCCTTCCCGAGTCCAAGTGATCTCATTGTTCAGTTCCCACCTATGAGTGAGAACATGTGGTGTTTGGTTTTCTGTTCTTGTGATAGTTTGCTGAGAATGATGGTTTCCAGCTGCATCCATGTCCCTACAAAGGACACAAACTCATCCTTTTTTATGGCTGCATAGTATTCCATGGTGTATATGTGCCACATTTTCTTAATCCTCAAACTGGATTTTTAAATTGCTGTGTCTCAAAGTATTAAAACAAGATTTCCAAAGAAAAATTATCAACCACATTGCTTTCATTAAAATGGGATAAATAATAGTTTTAGTGAGATAAAAAAATATTTATACCATTAAAAGTTTAAATTGATTCTTGCAATATCTATTAGTCAGTTCTCACGCTGCTAATAAAGACATACCGGAGACTGGGTAATTTATAAAGGAAAGATGTTTAACTGACTCAAAGTTTCATATGGCTGGGGAGGCCTCACACATGGTGGAAGGCCAATGAGGAGTAAAGTCTCCTCTAATATGGCGGCAGGCAAGAGAGCTTGGGTAGGGGAAGTTTCCTTTATAAAACCATCAGATCCCATGAGATTTATTCACTATCATTAGAACAGCACAGGAAAGACCCCCCCTGCCCCCACCGCCACATGATTGAAACACCTCCCACCAGGTCCCTCCCACGACAATGGGAATCATGGGAGCTACAATTCACGATGAGATTTGGGTGGTGACACAACCAAACCATATAATGTTATACTAAATTCATTCTATCCCTTATTAATATGTATTTTTGTATTGTTTATGATGTGCAGATTATATTCACAAAATTATATTAGTATGTAATTTGTGAATAAATATATGCTCAGGTGAATAAAAAACTCTTAAAAATTTTATAATGGGACTGGACTTGGTGGCTGCCACCAAAGTGTAATCCTAGCACTTTGGGAGGCAGAGCCAGAGGAACACTTGAGCCCAGGAGTTCATGACCAGCCTGGACAACATGACAAGACCCCATCTGTACAAATAATTAAAAAATTAGACAGGTGTTGTGGTGGGAACCTGTAGCACCAGTTCCTCAGGAAACTGAGGTAGGAGGATTGCTTGAACCTGTAATGTTGAGGCTTCAGTGAGCTGTGATCACACCATGGCACTCCAGCCTGGGTGGCAGAGTGAGACCTTGTTTAAAAAAAAAAATGGAGAAAAAGTACTGAGTCTTCTCTTAGGGAAAGTTTGATAATGATAATGATATTTACTGCTAATATACATTCTGTATTTATTATATGCCTGGAAATATTCTTAGCACTTTAGACATTTTTCTCATGTGTTTCTTACAGAAGTTTTTTGAGGCATTCAGAGATTGTAGATAACAGAATGAAAAGTCAGGGCCAGAATATAAACTCTATTGTGTCTCAATCCAAAGGCCATGCCTTAACTACTGTAGAATATTGACATTATCTCTTACATCACTTGAATTAAATATGTTACGTGTGTCATCTCAAAATTAAATTGAGATTAGTTTTCCTTGACATTTTATTGTTGTGGACAATTAAGTCTAATTGTGGGACAACAAAAGTAAAAAAAAAAAAAAAAAAAAAGGTAAAATAAATAATAGCAATAATTTTACCAACTAAATGATATAGAAACAGATATGGAACAGTATGAAAATTTAAAATATAATCAGATATCTTAAGCAGATGATTCTGAATCCTGAATACATATTTCATATGTAAAATATATATATATATGAAAAGTTAAATTCAACTTGAAAAGTGATGCAACAGTCCATTTATATTTTTGGCATCTAATTCTTCAACTAAGCTAGAAAATAAAGCCATATCGAAGATTAGTTATGGAGGTAAAATCTAATCCATTAGTCTAATTTATTCTCTTAATTAGATTTGCATTTGAAAGACTGAGCCTTTGGTTTCATTTTACTTAAATACTGCATTTGCATTATTTCACGCCCACATTTAGGCTCTATTCATTGTATAAATATTAATAGTTAATATAATTTATATTCTAGGTTAAAAATGATAATAACAAAACTGACTTGCATTTTAGATTTTATAAGGAAATTTAGAGGCCTTAAATTGAATTTTATGCCAATATTTCTAATACCTTACAACCAACTTCTAAAATATCCCCCTGAATTAATGTTGACCTTGTATCTCTAGCAGAGATTTATTGGAATTAGAGTTACCAAATTCATCCTATCATTCTTATAGAATTTTAAATTTTTGGAAAATGCCCCAGCCATGATTATCAAAATGTGATGACACTTTGTTGGTTTCCTTCACCTACTTCTGTAGCACTCAAATCAGGAAGTTTAGAAATTGAATAGTTCTCAGCATATGTCCGTTGACAAATTAATTCTTTCAACTGAGAATTATTTAATTATTCTGAACTCCTAGTTTCAGAATCCCCTGAGTATCCCCCTGAAAATTTCAGACCTAGATTTGAAATTGTGCTCACATTCTGATCCAACAAGGGATTTCTTTCTTTAAACCTCGCCTCTAGTGTATACAATAAACATTGTGCTAGATATTTTAAGACATGATAGTTACTATTTACATATCATCCTGCAAAATGTCATCCTGAGATTAAAACGGATATGAGTTAATATCATTAAAATGTTAAAGACGTTTCAAGTGTAAAGAAATTATAGGGTTTGCAGAAGGGACGGTAAGGTTTTGGTTAATTCAGCAAATATGTAAGACATTTAATAAAGAATACATTTTCAGTTCAAATTTCACACAGCCTACCATTTCTGATAATCTATGATGTTGGAGACCTTAATCTGGCTTAAAAGTTGGCTGAGAGGAAAGATTGTGATATTTTGACTCAAATGTTTTAAATTTAATTTTTTAAAATAAAAAAGTAAATGACGGAATGAATGAACAAAAGAGGAAAGGAATGAATGAGTAAATGAATTGGCTAAAGTGATCAAAGCTGCTCAGTACATGAGTAATAAAGCTGAGCACCATATTCAGCCTAGCAGTTCTTCCTTTACTTACAATGTACCACAGTACAACACTCTCTGTGAATCAGGCAAACATGAGTTATTATTCCCTTGGGTGTAGAAATTCACCTGCACTTGTGTTTTTAAACAGCTAAGAGAAGAAGAGAGGACTGGACAAGTTATAAGTGAGCTGCAGCATCTGTAGGATGTAGCAGGTTGAATTTATTTTGAATCTGACATAATCTGGAGGAGTTGCTAGTTCGCATACATACAAAAGCAGGTCACAAAATACTGAAAAATGCTCTCTGTGATCCACACATGAAAGACTGAAAGAGGCAAAATACGGGAGTGGTATGGGCCTTTAAGCATCTCATTCTTGTGCCTGCCAGGGGCTTAGCACCTTATACAGAATGGTCTCTTGACGCTTTGATGATGGTAGAAGATAAAATGTTGCTTTCCAAAAGCATGCAGGTACCTTTTGCTGGAAGACAATGTAATCATTACCTAGGGTTGTGTTCCTTACTTTAAAAGCCTTTCTTGGCATCTACCTGTAAAGATGTCCAAGCTGACAAAAGAATTGGACTTATATCTCTATTCTGGTATAAAGAATATCAGGATCCATTATTTATTTATTTCTGGATTTAAAGAAACACTTGGATATCAACAATCAAGTTGTGTGTCAGTGTTTCTTAGATATTTAGATCTTTGCCAACAAGATAGCTTTCTGTACATTATTTCCCTTGCAAAGCTTTACTTTAATACAAGTTATGCCTCTATTTAAAATACTTCTTATTTTGGTGGTTTGCCTGTTTTTCCTTGACACTTGATATTTTCTCATTCTTTCATTTTTTCATACTTATTTTGTGCTTTCATCTACATATATTGCTTCAAAACTATAATACATTACATGTGATAGAGATAATACTTAAAATCCTTCAGATATGTCTCCATATCCTGTAAATACTGTTGTTAAGAAGACGTCCTTCTCCTTACTCTCTACCCTCTTTGAAGAAATACTTTTCTGTGTTTCATGGTTACTCTATAAAACAAGGAAGTGATTTTTCAGCTTTGACTGTCAAATGAGATTTTTTCTGTTTGTTTAAATTGGCAGCAGGAAAATAAGCTTGAAAACCTGGCTTTGTCAAGAGAGTGGGCATTTTCTAAACTCTTTAGCGTATCAGAACTAAACCTGGCAGTCTCAGATAATACAGGTACATCCATAAGTAGAGACTCCCGGCCGGGCGCGGTGGCTCAAGCCTGTAATCCAAGTACTTTGGGAGGCCGAGACGGGTGGATCCTGAGGTCAGGAGATCGAGACCATCCTGGCTAACACGGTGAAACCCCATCTCGAGACTCCGTCTCAAAAAAAAAAAAAAAAAGAAAGAAAAGAAAAGAAGAGACTCCCTTTTTCCTCATGACAACTAGTGCCTGAGGCTTGCTACATTAGTGTAGGAAAATCTATAATCAATAACCAAGAAGGTAGAAAAGTTCAAACCTGCCCCATCTCTATAGGAGAAGCACAGAGGTATAAGAAACAATTATTCTGAAGACAAGTGTCTTTTTTAACTGAACTGGTCCAGAATGAGAAAGTACACTGGAAAATATCTGAGTGTTAAAAAGCTATTATGAGGCGGCTTAAATAAATTATGGTACTTGCAGGTGTAATAGGTACTAATTTAGAATAATGACAGTGGTTGTGTTTACTGGTAAAAAATAAACTAAAAACCCATGTTTAATATAAATATGTGAGTGATTTTTGGAATTAAATTGTGAATGGGCTCAGGAGAATTGGGTTGTTGTCACATAACCTCTGTCTCCAAATAGTCAACTGTCTTTTTGACTTTGCTTCTCATTGTTGCTTGCATACTGTCCATCATGATTGTCTTCACACACTGGCCTCAGTCCCCAAGTTTTTCCACTTGATTTTCCAAAGTTTTCCAAATAAGTGACTATGTCCAAATTCTAATCTCTTTGGACGGTTTCTGATGTGCTCATTTTAGATCAGAAGCCTGTATTTAACCCAATAATTAGTGGCTGCAGTGTACAAGAGTCAAAAGAGGACATTAAGCTACTGATTTCAGAGTCGTGGGTAGTATAAGATGTGTATGATAGAAATGTGAGAGAAAAGGAGAGTGTTGATATTTCTGGAATTAAGCTCATTTGCAAAGAAAAAAATTGTGCTCAAATAGGGTTGGGAAATCCTGAGTTAACCAATATTAAGTAGGTTTCTTTAATGGAGGACTTTTCAGAAGATTTGGTATGTAAATAATCATTGCATATATTCACATTGGTAAAGTAATATTCTAAATTAATTTGTCTAAAGACTTATCTTTTGTTTGTGAAAACATCTCATTGTGTATTTTGGTAACACACTTTGAAACTTACTAATTTTAAAGAGGAATAATGATTAAAAGAGTGTATCTTCCCATTTTATTGAAGTGAATATATTTAAGTGTGAATATACATATTTGTTTATACAAAATCGATTCAAGGCCTACTGAGTGACAAATTCTGTGCTGATGCATAGGAAAAAAATAACTCTAGTTTTCACAGTGGACTGACAATATTAACAATTCTTATTTCTGGCTAGCAAAATTATGCCTAATATTTTTTCTTTTTATGTTGCTTACCAATATCTTCTTCTCCTCCTTCTTCTTCCTCTTCCTCTTCTTCTGTGAATATGTTACTTATTTCGAAAAAAATACTGTATATTTATTTCAATATAATGAGTTACATAAATATTTTTATTTTATAAACTAATATAACATATGTGGTAAATACTATATTTTTTGAAATAATTAACACATTTCACAGAAGAAGAAGAAGATGACAGAGAAGAAAATGTTGGTATACATATAAAATGTGTATATATATATATATTTTTTTTAGGTAAAAATTCAAGATTAAATAACCTCCAGAATAGAATTCCGTTTCCGTTACTAGCTATGATACTGATACATGAGAGGTCACTAAATCAGGGACAAGGTAAGGTTTTATGTACACAAATATCACCTGTTGTGAGGTTTATACGGTCTGAGTTCAAAGTCTGCTATAACAGACTACCATAGACTGCTTGGCTTATACACAATATTAATTCACTTCTTACCGTTCTGGGGGCTGGAAGTCTAAGATCAAGTCACCAGCAGATTTGGTGTCAGGTGAGAGCCCACATCTTGGTTCGTAGACACCAGATTTTTCACTGTACCCTTTGTTAATGGAAAGAGAGTACAGAGCTCTCTGGAGTCTCTTTTATCAGGGCACTAATTCCATTCAGAAGGGCTCCATGCTCGTCACCTAATCTTCTCCCAAAGGCACCACCTCCTAATACCATCACATTGGGGCTTAGGCTTTAACAAATTAATTTTGAGGAGACAAAAAAAATTCATTCTATAGTGATAACCATCATGTAAATTTCTATACTATTAATGTATATTTATTTATATGCATATATGTATTATGTAATATATATGATTATACCATATGTAATATATGCTACATATAATATTTATAGGTTTATTTAGTATATGAAGAGTCAGAGTACCTCTTTAGCCACTCAAATCTACTTTACTGAAAATCCCCTCATATGACTGATGCTTAAGTACAGTGAGAATTAGAGAAAGACAGATTATGTATATTTTTATAATTGAAGTGGTCTTTACTTTGAACAGGAGTCAAATAACTTTTCATACACAATATGGTTAAAGGATTTAAACAAAGACTTTTCCATTATTTTGTTCAGTAGCTGAATCAATCATTCCTCTTCTCCAGTACATGGAAATATTGTATTTTCTGCACCTTAAAAGTAGGTAAATATGTGACACAATTTGCCCAGTGACAACGTAAGCAGATGTGATGATTGTTACTTCCAAGCGGAAGCTTTAAAAACAATGTGCAATGGCGTCGCTTCTTCTTTTCCTCTGCCACCTGTGATGGCTCCATGATCAGCGTGGTCTCAGATTTTAAAATCTGGAGAGCTTCTAAACAACAGACAGTGTTAATACAACATGAGCAAAGACTAGTTCTTCGTTATGGTAAACTACTGAAATTTTAGGGGATATACATCATTGTACCACAGGCTTTCCTCTCCTGACTGTCACAGCTAATTCTATATCAGATGGAGTGATATAATCATTCATTATATTAAGTGTACAGGATCTGGAACCATCCATTTTAGGTTCAAATTACAGCTCGATAACTAATATTTTGTGTTATTTTTGGCAAGTTACATACACTTTCCTTTGCCTCATTTTGCCCAAAGAGAGATAATAATGCCTTCCTCTATAAGGATGTTGAGAGAAATTTGATAAAACGTGTAGAAATTAAGGCCACCCAAATAAGAACCAGCAAAGTCTATTTATTCAGAGGTTGCTATAGCAAGGGAGTCAGACACCATAATTTGCATTTTGCAGACTCAAACGCAGACAGAAGAGGGTAAATATTTTATAGCTGAAAAAGGGAGGATTTGAGGTATGCTCCGACTGTATGTTGTTCACATGGGAAAGCTGGAAGTGAGCTAAGTAAAAGCGGGGCATTCTATGTGATTAGGGTCGGAAATTTGACTTTGTCTGGTTTGTCCTAGATTGGAAGCAGAGTTAAAATTCAGGAAAGTAGAAGTTACCAAGTCCTGACTCTTTGGGGCTGATTGTTAGAAAGATTGTGGTTTGGCTTCCTGGACTGGTTGTTGCGCACTGTGGGGCGGGATCGATTTTGATACATGATCAGACCCTTGTCCATTTGTATATTCAGTCTTTCACACACAAGCCTTACATTGTAAGTTATTTCACACTATACATAGCTGTAATAAAATCAGTAAATCATATATATTAATTATCCTATGATTTAGACCATTATATCTTAAATGTTTTTTTAAAAATTTTATTGGTTAAACTTGTTTATTCGTACTTCCCTTTAGTGTCTCCCAACAATATCTACATAATTATATATTATGGTGTCTCAACAAAATATTTTATTACCCATTAAAATACAAATATTTTAAGTAGAAAGAGGAAGTATGTAAAGCTCCTTTCTTCATAGGCATTAGTTTCCCTTTAGCTGGGGTTTTCATCTTACTGAAAATAACATACAATGGCTGTTACTTGGAAATGAAGAAACTAAATTAAATAAATCTATTTCTAATAAAATGGAAGACATATTGCTGGCAAGAGAACAAGGAATACACGTTAGAGAGAAATTAGAGTGAGGCTGAGGAACACAGAAAGCCTGGAACTGCATGGCCTAGATTCTATTCCTTGTGCTAGAGTAGGACCTCGGAGAGCAGGGTTTGTTGTTGTTGTTGTTGTTGTTGTTGTTGTTTGTTTGTTTTAATAAACGATTTCAAATACTTGTGTATTGAACTCTCTAAAGAAAGTAAAGGAGTGGTATGAAAAGTACTTATGGATGACGAAATTCAACAAATGGTAACGTTGGTTGTATTGACTTCAAGATTTTCAAAATAAGAAATAAATTATAGTTTTCAAAGTACACTTTTGAATCCTTCTCAAACCTATTCAGCTTCGTTACAGCTGAGAAGTAATTGCTAATCAGAAAGTAACCACTAATCAGTATTTTGTATACTTTACTACATCTTTATAGATGTATCATGAATATGTGATATTATTTTCAAAATTTGTCAGTAATAAATATGAATAAACATTTCATACTCTGAAATGTTATTTTCCAGCTTTATTGATGTATAATTGACAAATAAAATTGTATATATTTACTGTATACAATGTAATGTTTTGATATATGCATAATTGTGAAATAATTGCTACAATCAAGCTAATTAACATATCTATCACCTCACATAATTATCTTTGTAGGGGATGGGGTGCGTGGGTGGGTAAGTGTGATAAGAATACTTAGGATGTACTCAGCCAACTTCAAATATACAATACGTTATTACCTGTAGTTATCATGATGTACATTAGATCTCCAGAACTTATTGATTCTTCATAACTGAAACTTTCTACCCTTTGACCAACATT
Source organism: Rhinopithecus bieti (assembly GCF_001698545.2). Classification (NCBI taxonomy): domain Eukaryota; kingdom Metazoa; phylum Chordata; class Mammalia; order Primates; family Cercopithecidae; genus Rhinopithecus; species Rhinopithecus bieti. The sequence continues at coordinate 1,163,639 of NW_016804196.1, read as the reverse complement.
ATCTTACCTCCCCTCCATACTCCCTATCCCCTGGTAAGCACCATTCTACTCTCTGCTTCTATGAGTGCAACTTGTTTAGATTCCAGATAGACATGAGATCAGGCAGTACTTGTCTTCTGTGTCTGGCTTATTTCACTTAGCATAATGGCCTCCAGGTTCATCCATGTCATTGCAAATGGCAAAATTTCCTTCTTTTTTCATATCTTAGCTATTATGAATAATGCTGCAGTGAACATAGGAATTCAGCTGTCTCGTCGAGGCACTGGCTCCTTTTCCCTTGGATATTCACCTAGAAGTAAGACTGCTAGATCATATGGTGTTTCTATTTTTTTAAATTATTGAGGCACCTCCATACTATTTTTCATAAAGGTTATACCAATTTACATTTCCACCAACAATGTACAGTGATTCCCTTTTCTCTACATTCTCACCAACACTTGTTATCATTTGTCTTTTTGATTAACGTCATTCTAACAGGCATGTGGTAGTATCTCTTGATTTGCATTTCCTTGATGATTAGTGATTTTGAGCATTTTTATATGTTTGTTGGCCATTTGTATGTTTTTTTTTTTTTTTTTTTTTTGAGACGGAGTCTCGCTCTGTCACCCAGGCAGGAGTGCTGTGGCCGGATCTCAGCTCACTGCAAGCTCCGCCTTCCGGTTCACGCCATTCTCCTGCCTCAGCCTCCCGGGTAGCTGGGACTACAGGCGCCGCCACCTAGCCCGGCTAGTTTATTTTTTTGTAGTTTTTAGTAGAGACGGGGTTTCACCGTGTTAGCAAGGATGGTGTCGATCTCCTGACCTCGTGATCCGCCCGTCTCGGCCTCCCAAAGTGCTGGGACCATTTGTATGTTTTATCTGGATTTTTTCACTCACCTTTATATCAACTTTCAATATTTTAAGTATTTCTGTATCGAAATAGAAGTAATTATTTTAGTTTCTCTGTATTCAAGTCATGTTCAAATGTTCTAAGATGTATCTGTTCAATAAGTAAACAATACTTCAAATCTTTTGCTTTGACGAACAATCCTCGAATGAATAACTTAATATGCTTCTCTGTGCACTTGTGGCAGAATTTCTGTAGGAAGCAATCAGAAATGCTGGATGTTATGATCATGCACATGTTTTCACTCTCAGATACTGCCAAGTGCTTTCCAAAGTGACTGCAATTATTCACCCTCCATCAGCAGACTGTTCGAGACCTGGATGCTCATACTCTTGCCAACACTTAGTTAAGCTTCTTATATTTTGCCAACCTAATGTATATGTGATAATATATTGTTATTTATTTCACATTTTATTAGTTACAATTATTTAAAATGTATTCTCCTTTTGTGGATCAGATTGGGTCATTTTTATTTTGTCTATATTCAAGTTCACTCTTTCTTTTCTCTGTCATATTCATTCTGCTGCTAAGTTCACCCAGCTGTTCGTTTGTTTATTTTCTTGGTTATTGTATTGTTCAGTAATAAAACTTCTATTTGATTCTTCTTTATATCTTCTATTCCTTTGTGTAACTTTCTCATTTTTCACTTGTGTTTCAAGAATGTTTATAGCTGCCCATTAGTGCATTTTATAACTGCTTAAAAATCTTTGGCAAACTCCAATATTTGTATGCTCTCAGTGTTGGCATCTGTTGATTACAACTTATCATACAAGTTGAGATTGTCTTGGTTTTCCCTGTGACAAGCAATATTGAACTATACCCTAGACATTCTGAGTATTGTGTTCTAAGACTCGATCCTACTTAAGTCTTCCATTTGAGCAAGTAGTCAACTTATTAGGTTCAAAAGTCCTGGTCATTTGTGTGGGCTGTGGTTCAATCATCAATTTAGTTTACCAAGGCTGTGAGTGCTCTCATGGTCAGCTCCACTTGTGTGTTATGCAGAAGACAGGACTCCACCCTGTTTTCCTCTGCATTGGCTTGGGTGTGGGGTTGCCACAGTCAGAGTTCTGTCCACAGTCTCTAATGGGGAGAGGCGCTTCTTTGTTGCTGCAGGGAGTGGAAGTGATCATTATATCCATAGTTCCTGTGCACAAGAGGCCTGTGCTTTTATAGGTCAGGGGCACTGGAAGTCAGAGATCCACCTACAGGCTCTATGGGGATGGCTGCATCCTAGTAACTGCAGCAGGCGGGAGAAGGTGGAGAACAGCTCTGTCAATTTAGTGCCCATTGGGAAAAGAGATGGGCACAACTTTTTTTTCACGTTGTTTGTCTTAAGAGTAGAAAGGGCAGAAGGGGATAGTCTACTGGGCTATTCTTTTCCAAGTCTTTTGCCTAGAGAGAGTAGGTTTTCCTTGTGGCTACCTTTTTGGTATGTGTTGGGAGGTATGTAGGGGAATCTGTGTTGGTTGGCTGGTCTCCAGGCTGTGTGTTTCTCTAGCATTTGGGCTGAGATATACAGGAGACAAGTAAAAAGCCCAGGGACCCTATCACTCAATTGTAACTGAAATCCTGATGTTACCGGATAATCTGCCTCATTCTCCTTTGAGATTCTTATAGTAGGTCACTTACGTATTCTGTCCAGGAATTTTATTTTATTAGCAAGATAGGTAAAATAAAATGTTTCCCTCTATTTTATCTTGCTCACCATTTATCTTTTATGTACTGTTTCAGCATACAAACACATGCATATTTTCTCTGGAATAAAAGTATTCTTTTTTTTTTTCTACCAAGAACCTCTGTGTTAATCTTTCTCAATTTCTTTCTGCAAATTGTGAAGAAGAATGTGGGAATTTGCCAGTACAAATAAAGAGTTGGTAGCAGTTCTAAATCAAAGATTTTTGGAAAGCTCTGTTACCATCATCCTAAGCGACTCTGTTAAGTGTCTTAAATTGGATTCCAGAGGTGTCTTGAAACTAGTTTCTAAAATCAAATAGCCATTGAAATGACAGACTGTACACTTGTGGCAAAGAACCTCCTGCTGAGATATTATGTAGCATGCCACTCCTCATATCCAAAGAGCTGAGCAGCAATTTACTTAGGTCATACTCACAATCTGAGCTGTGATTCACTTTACAGGTAAATTGAAAGGTAGCGATAATGTTTTGTCACTGGTTGATGGACAATCCTATAGTTACAAATAAAAGAGGAAACCAAATAAATGATACATCGAAATAGTTTGTCATAGAATACTGAATATTCTCCCCAAACTGTATGGCATTCTCTCTAGCTATATAATTGATTCTACATAAAGCTGCTGTTTTACTTTTCTGGAAACCAGGAAATACAAATTATTTGTTCTCTAAGAGATCATAATTTTAAGTGTGCTGTAAGTTTTGTTTTAGTTACTGGACTAAATATTATTTAAATATTTTTTATATTGAATGACTGGATAATGATGAGATATTGGGAGATGACTAATAAAATGATAAGCAATACTGGAACATTAAAGATGAATTCTCCTATAATTTACTTACAATTGTCATAAAGAGAAATTATGTAAATCCAAATGATATATACATATAGAGAATCTATCATTTTGATTGCTTCATAAAAGGCGAATGACTAACTTGGTGTGTCAGAATTTTTCTATGATTTTAGATTCCAAGGAGCATAAAACATACATTAACTTTTCTTCTAAAAGCTTTGTTTCTAAATATTCACTTTTCCTATGGGTTTGTAACAGAGCTGGCATGGGGCCAGTAACTGAAAAGCAGGTACAACATTTGTGGTTTATAATCTCTAGAATCCAGGATAGTGTGTCTTATGATATATTCGCAAGCCCATTTAAATACATAAAATAAGAGCCGATAAAAATCTATTACAAACACTGTTTACTCTACATACAAATAGAAATTTAAAACATACTTGAACTTCAAAAGTAGCATAAGAACTCTGAACTGTACGTTGTAATTCTATCTATATGCTTTCCTCAGGCAAATACTCTCTGCAACAAGTGAACTTTAGAGGCTGAGACTCCCTGATGTAGGGAGGGCAACCACATACAAACATACGTATATACTATCTGGTTTTGTGTAGGTACACATTAGGACGTTCACACAATGATGAGATTGTCTAATGATTAATTTCTCCGAACATATTCCCATCTTTAAATTATGCATAACTTCATAGACTCTGTTTTATACCAGACTGTCTACCCTAAATTCTAGCCCATCTTTATACTCTAAAACTGAGAGCCTTGATGAGCTGAGTCTACTGAAAGGTGATGTGATGTCTATTTCCTTTGGTTTTTTGAAAGGGAGTCTCTCTGTCACTCAGGCTGGAGTGCAATGGCGCGATCTCGGGTCACTGCAACCTCTGCCTCCCAGGTTCAAGTGAATCTCCTGCGTCAGCCTCCTGAATAGCTGGGATTACAGACGTGCACCACCACGCCCAGCTAATTTTTGTATTTTTAGTGGAGACGGGGTTTCACCACGTTAGTCAGGCTAGTCTCAAACTGCTGACCTCATGATCCGCCCACCTCGGCCTCCCAAAGTGCTAGGATTACAGGCGTGAGCCACGACGCCCAGCCAGATGATGCCTATTTCTAATACCCACTTACATGCTTTAGAGACTAATGGTGACTCTGGATTTAGGGTCTATCCTAGATAAGTTTCATTTCTAGATTATAGTATGTACCGATAACTTCACTGTTGTGGTACTCTCAGCCGTGCATACATTTGTAGGTATAAGTCCACATACTCTGATAATTTTACTTTTTCTTTGAAATTTTGGACTGTTGAAGAATTTTCTGAAATCCTTTATAATAATTACTTAAGTTATCCCTAACAAATATCCAGGATGAGAAATTACAGCCTTAGCTACTGAATAATCAAGTGAATGTTTGTTTTCTAGCCTAAGTTTTATTATTGCCACCCATATTTTAGTCACAATTAGATTAAACTTTTAATTAAAATTAGAATATAACTCGATTTTTTCCTGTGTAAAAGTAATGGAAATAAGGCTGCATTGGGAATTAGGAATTATGTCTCAGGTAATTGGTATGTGTGACATTGATCAAATTGTTTAGTTAGCTAAACATCCAGTTGCTGTTGTTGCTGTTTTTAATCTATATAATGAAGAAATTTTGCTAAAGACTAAGAGTTTTAAAGGCAGAATTGAGAATTAGAACTGGTATTTTTTTTTTTTTTTTTTTTTGTTCCTGTGGTAAGAATTCTGAGAACTAACATAGTTTTCTGTTACTGGCTAAACAACCCTGGGACTGGGGTGAAGAATTTAAATACTTTCTCCAGGAAATATGTATTCTAGGAAGATAAGACTAAACCAGCTAAAGTAACTCACTTATCAACACAAATACCCTCACACCACAATACACACTTTTCTGCATCTAAAATACATAGTCAGTATGTTATAAACTGCCCAATCTCAACCAATTATTGCCTTGCAAGACCCACCTTAAAAATAGTCCATGTTAGGTCTATAATCTTGTAAATATCCTCTTCTGCTGTCCCCTCTCTGAGAACTATTAGGGCTGTCAAAGTGGTACAGGGTGCTTCCTTACTGAAGCAAGACTAATAAACTCAGCTTCACTAGTTAAATATTATTTTTGATGATTTTAAGGAAGTTGATGGTAAATGCTTGACAGAACAGACCTAGAGGACTAATAATAGACCATCAATCTTTCTTACATTCAGTATAAGCTCTATGCAATATCATTACTTAATTTAGTTTATTGATGTTTTTCCTCCTGTAGGCCTTTGCATAAGACATAAAGTTGTACATATTAATATATTCATACTGGAGTGCTTCTTAGTAGAAGCATTGACTACTACTCTGCATACCATTTGAGACAATAAAAGAGCTCATTTAAAAAATTATGTGTTATATTTATATCACAATATTTCCAGAAGTATTATCTAGATAGGGAGTTTGAGAGATTTCACTCATTTAAAATATGAGTTAGAAAAGAAGCTAGCATTTTTTGGTATGGAGGGTTTCTGAACTCAGTTCCCTCATGATTCCTAATTTCACAAAACTTTGTGAAAATGTAAGCAGCTCTAGTTCCTGATTTCAGAAAACTTTATGAAAATGTAAGCAACTTTAGTTGGCATGAGTTCCTTTAATTGTGTTTTTAAAATTCTTCTCAAGTAGGATGCAAGGTAAGTTCACCATTTCTATTGTACAGGTTAAGGATGTAGCAGCTAAATTTCACCTGATAAATCTGATGAAGCTTATTTGTTACTGGAAAAGAAAACAAGCTTAAAAGCAAAATCATGAGAAGTAGAGTGGTAATTACCAGTTTTACTTTTTGACTATGGAAAGACAGAAATAAATTGGAAGTGGAATACATTGGAAATGCGATCGTTCTTTTCCACATTCACTGTGATAGCACTACCATATTCCTGCTAAAATATTAAATGCTAATGATTTGGGTGAAGCTGTTTAGGCTGACCAGGGGTCTTGAATTGATTGTGAGAAGTGGAAGCTGGAACTGATTTTACCACTGAGAGAAAGTGAAACTTAATCTCCCAAATGGTTAGAAACAACATTATGACATCTATGCAGAGATAGAGACAAGAGCCTTTTACAATTTTTTTCCTGTTTGGGTGCTTATGACTTTTACTGTCTGTTTAGTAGGAAGAAGCTATGTAAATAAGTGACTTAGAGACATTTTTTAAAGGGAGAAGATGTAAGTGCTTGATAGTTTAGGGAATGCTATACAGATGCTCTGAATTTTAGAGTTGGATTATTGATTGAGTTACAGTATTTTGGGATATGAAAATGCAGAGTGTTCTGCTGATATGCAATTTGGAGACATGGCTATTTTAAGAAAGAGATATTTTGTCCTCTGGGTAGCAGGGAGGTCAGAAGAAATGAGTCCATATTGCTTTCATCTGAGCTGCTGACATCGAGACCTTATAGATATCGACACAACCCTAGGCAAGGACAGCTTTTCCTACTGTCATTTCCTTTGAACAACAAAGGATACAGCTTGGAGTGCTGTTGCGATTAGTTAGCAGAGGAATATATTTTGCCATATTCTTTTGAATTGCTCTGTGCTTCCAATTTCAGTAAAGGTTTATGAAAAGAGGGTTTCATTATAGGAGGGAATACAGGAAAACTAGTTTAATTTTTCATTCAAATGAGGGCCAAGAGAAGTCTGAAGAGGGATATTTGCCCAAATTGATTTGGTGATTTATAGTTTCTTAGTGTTCCTGCTTCATGTAGTCAATTAATCTTGACTATACTCTTTTCAAAAATTATGTTACCCAAATAGCTCTGCTGAAAGTCACAAAGAATCTGACTTCTGGGACCAAACAAAACCAAGGGTAAGGTCATAAAAGCTTGTGTTTATTTGCTCTGATATGCTCACATTATTTCTCTATGTAAAGAAAAATTATCATATTCAATTTATCAGTGTGGTAGAGAAAGATAATATAATCCCTGCGTTTGTAAATAATTTGCTCGTTACAGTGCTCCAATTAAAAAAAAAGTCAAAAAGAAACTTGCTTTTCACCACTATTATTAGCAAGTTGTTTGTTTATTTGCTAATGGATGCCAAATTAGAGAATTAAGCCAGCCGAATGCAAAGTGTTTACATCTCACTGTTATTACTAGTACAGATTTGAAATGCACTTATATTTATCATGACACTAAATTAATGTGTTTATGTTGCTGAGCAGCTAATTGCTGACATGAAAATCCCAGTAGTTCGAAAGAACATAGTTTTGGAAGTTTAGTTAGTTTTGCAAAAAAAAAAAAGGACTGGGAGAAGGGGGTTATTCTGCATTCTGGTCTTCACTTTGCTGTAACTGACCAGGTGACGTTGGGCTTCATTCCTATTTCTAAAAATAATTAGATCATTTTAAGTCCCTTTTCAGCTTTGTTTGTAAAATTCATATCTCTGCAAACATATGTGTTTACTATCAGTATATTGTGGTGGGCTAATATATTCCTTCCCTCAATAAGATGACTTTCCTCTGTGTATTTGCAGATTTGGCACCTTTCTGTGACATCCTATGGGGGTAGTTGGGAATAATGATCCTCTAAGGACTAACAGTGGTGATCTCCAAGTAGAATATGTTAATACGACGATTTGAAAAGGACCTATATATAAACATGCCTAGTTGATCCTTATTATTACAGATTCTGTTTTTCAAATGTGTCTACTTGCTAAAATACTCATGACATTTTCCCTGGACATGCATAATAGAGTCTCCTGACCCGTGTATTTCCAGCTGAGGTCAAACAAGGCAGCCTCCTGCCCTTTTATTTCAGTTTTTATACTGTATACAAATGTCTTCCAGTTCATGGTCTATCTAGTTCTACACTTTTCTCATTTTCATGCTTTTTGTTGGTGGTTTCTCTATTTAAAATGACCCCAAGCATAGTGCTGAAGTGCTGACTAGTGCTCCTCAGCTTAAGCAGGCTGCGATGTGCTTACAAAGAAAATATGTGTTAGATACGCTTCAGCCATGAATTACGGTGCTGTTGATCATGGCTTCAATGTTAACAAATCAAATATATATATATATATTAGGTATCTTTAAAGAGTAAACGATAAAACCAAGTTAAGTATTGAGCAGTTGATGAAGATGTTGGGATCACAGGCTCCCAGGAACCTAACCTTGCATTTCTTCCAGGGGCAATATTCAGTATCCACTAATAATGTTTATAGTGATTTTATAGAGTGTAACTCACAAATAAAAAGAATTGATTATACCTGTAGAGGAGGTTATAGGCATCAAGTTTCATGGGTGTAGAGTGGAGGCATGAGGGAAGGTGGTGGTGTGTGTTTCTCTAAGGCGGTCCCTAATTTATTGAGAACTTTTCTCTAGGTCTTTGGGGCAGTATGAAAGAATGTCAAAAAATTTCATGTGTGAGACATATGTCATGATATCCAAATAGGATTTGATCTCAATCTCTAGCCTAACGCTGAATTCATATTTTCATTTACTTTCAGTGTGTAGAATAAGTAATGTATACAGACTTTAAATGGTATGAGTCACAATTGTAGGTAATGTTCTTCATTATGTTTGAATGTATGCTAAATGGCATTAGAAAGCATAATGTGGAACCTGCTAATTGATACTAAATAATGTATAACTGGCAGTCTAGGAACAGTTTTCTTGATTTTACATTATAAAATATTTTTCCATGACAGCTTCCATGCCAGCACTAGAAGAATTTGCATACCTGTGTGTATACCTTTGACATATATTTATATCAGTAAACAGGGATTAGGTTATGGTATCTAATCTCCCAATGAGTTTTTTTCCCTCAGATTCCTAAAGCTCAGGAGGTTTGTTCAATTACTAACGTTATTATATAAGGGTCTGAAAGTTTTACTAACCTGGGATCAGGATTAAGGATTTGCAATCGAAACATCCTTCTACTCATCCGCTAACCTGTACATAACATACGCAGTCCACCACAGTGGGTAATTTGACTAGATAATCAACCTGCGGAGAGCAGGACATAGCTGTTGGGATCAAAGGTACCATAAGAATTATTAAATGGTATGCAATTTTGTTAATTTTTCATCTTGTGTGCTCCTGTAGCCACTGTTTCATGGATAAAGAGAGAATGTAAAAGAAGTAAGGAAAATTGGGGGGAAAATGTCAATGACAAAAGAAGTTCAAGGAATTCAGATGTCTCAGACCCAAATTGAGTTGACACGTTCAGGTTCATCAAATAAATTTAAGCACCCCCCTCCCAAGATTTTCTCATGAAAACAACAGTGAAAATAAACAATTTGTCTTGCCATTACACATGCTGACAGTTAATGAACTCTTGAAAGTTTATGCATACAGTGTGGGATCTGAGAAGCATATCCCCTTACCATGTGAATAGAGTGCTGACTAGCTGGGCAGAAGTTCTTTTGAACCTGCCTTTGTCCTCTACTTAAATGAAATGGTGACATTCGACCTTCATAAAGCAGAAGCGTATTATTTATTATTCTCATCTCCATCTTTGTCTCATTTGTTTTGTTATAATAACCAAAATGGTGTAAAACTTAGCTATATTGTGTCATGTTCAAACAGACATATTAAAATCTCAATTCATATTAAAACTCTTAACATAAATATGTATTCCATTAAATGTTTCTATTTTGAATCATTAAAGCATAAAACATCTTTTTTAAAAGAGGATTTAACATTTCAATGACAGATGTTGCATTTTGGCATATGCAGGGCCAGAACCGGGGGAAGGAAGTGAGGCAACTGCCTTTGTACAATATTTAAGAAGATACCAGATAAAACAAAACAAAACCACCAAGAATAAAGACATATTTAATGAATCCATGATAAATAAAATACTTAAAATTAAATAATGACAAAAATCAGTGTGGATATTTATTTATTTATCCATCTCTTCTAAGACTATTGAATGCTAAGTAGGAGAAGAATGTGCTAGGAATACAGCAGTGAACAAGAATGTCAAGGTCTCAATAATCAGATAACATAGACAATAGAGGGAATCTGAGAGATTACCTTCCCTCTTAAAAATAAAGCTGTGTATCAATTAAGTAAAAGCCAGTTTTAGTGCTAATTCCACCTGCAAGATTTGTGCCAAAAGCTAAAACCAAGAAAGGGACTAGGACTATCACCAATATCGTCTTTAACTACAAAATGAAAATGAAAATAGAGTTTATTAGTTAGCACAGCCAAAAGAAATGCAGGGTTGGGGGTGGTGGGAGAGGATGACTATGACAGACTAAAGTGAGGAAGAATTATTGGGGCACCAGGAGGAAGTTTAAGATTCAAAGAAAATCAGTTAATTTCTTTGTTAATTGATTGGACAAGCACTGCTGAGCATCTGCCACTGCCAAAAACTTCTCTATGGTTTGCAACAAAGGGCAGAACAAGAGAGGCAAAATTTTGACGGAGCATGTGTTTCAGCTGCCATTGGCGAGGGGTGACTTCACTTTCTGTTTGTCCGAAGGTTGTGGCCAGAACTAAATTTCTTCAAGTGGAAACTAAATAGAGTCTTTCTGGGGTGTTTTATATATATACGTGTGTGTGTGTTTGTGTATATATACACACACACACGTATATATACACACACACATATGTGTGTGTATATAGTTTATAAATGTATATATTTATAAAAATTTCTAATTATATATATAATTTATATATCTCTCTCTCTATATATATATTTTTGCCGTTTCCCCAATTTGTCCCTAACTGACAAATAGCATTTAGATCCTTGCTATGGGAAGTCTGGTCCATGGGAACTTGGAAAATCCAGTTTCATACCCCACCCATACCTACTGAATCAGAATCTGCATAATAACAGGATCTCCAAGTGATTTGTATGCACATTAAAGTTTGAGAAGCTATGCTTTAAAAATAATAACTATGTTTCTAAGAAAAAAATTACCCACAATTTCATCTTTTTAAATAGAGCAGAAGTTTATATTTTCCATTTCTTAAACACATATTTTACAGTCTTAGACAGAGGTCATAAATTTCTTTTCTTTCAGTTATTGTTTTCTGACAAAACTCTATAATCTTTGAAATTATCATACTTATTGACTGTATGGCATTATCTCAAATTTGTATCCGTGTTTACTTAACCAGGTATTGAAAATAGTGCATAAATCTTTAATACTATAGAAATATTTTCAGTAGTGTGACAATGGCCAATATAATCTATATAGATTTTTATACGCCTTGCACTTTTTGTCAGATATCAGATTGCATATGGCTGAATACAAGCATGATTGATTTTTGGTTTGATTTTTGCCAAATTTATTTACAAAAGGTTTGTTCCAATGTCAGCATTATGCAAGTGCGTGTCAATTTTACCAGGAAACCCTTGGCATTACATTTTTAAAAGGTAAAAAGATTATGCTAATTTAGTAATTTTCAAATGATTTAATTCCTCTTAGCTAAAATAAACTTGCATTTTATATGTAAATGATCTTATTTTCCAATGTAGATCAATTTTAAGGGACATTTTAACTAAAAACAATCTAAAGATTAATATCCTAGAATACAGTTTAAGCATTTAACATAGAAACACCAAAAACATAGATTGTAATGAAAACATTCACTAATTAGATCACTCCTCTCCATTTTTCACCATTTACGCATATGACTAGGTAATGTCTAGATCTTAGGCAAGAAACACATTAACCTTGTAGCACATTTGATGGGCCAGTAAATAGCTTCATATAAATATCTAAAGGAAGATACTCACCATTTCTGGCTTGTTTTAGCATTGAATGGAAAATACAGTGTTTGGAAAGAGTCATGCATATTTAACAATCTCTGATGTCATTAAAATTCCACGGTTAATGATGGTACTTGGCATTTTTTTGGAAGATCTTTTCGTTTTTACTTCAGTGATACAATGATGTAATTAGAATGAGATTAAAGTCCCAGTTTTTCTAGGTTCTATCTGTGTTATATTAGACAATTAATTTCATTTCCTCATTTGGTTTCCTCCTTGCTATTATTTGAATGATACTGTTCCTGCTAAAATTTATGTTGACACTTTACTCCCCAGTGCAATAGTTTAAGAGGTGTGACTTTTGGGAGTTGATGAAGTCACAAAGGTTCTGCCCTCCTGAGTGGGATTGTAAGTGAGGCCTTATGAAAGAGCTCCAAGTGGAAGAAAGCCTTCACTTTCCCTTCCATCCCCTCTGCTATGTGGGAACACAAGTTTCTCTTCCCAGAGGATGATACAGCATCTACATGCCATCTTGGAAGTGAACACTGGGCCCCCTTAGGTACAAAAGTTGCTGACATTTTAGTCTTTTACTCCCAACCTCCAGAAATGAGAAATGAATGTCTGTTATTTGTAAGTTGCACAGTCACTGGTATTTTGTTATAGCACCACAGGGACTAATGACACAGGATTCTTGGGGTGTCGCGTTGCCAGCCAGAAACCTCTGTGGCCAGTGGCGCCACTGCCTGAGTTTAGTTCAGGCCTGCTGGACTTGTTCTGCCCACTCAGCCTGGCAGGCTGCACTTGGCTTACACTACCGGCCTGGATCCTACACCTGCCAAGGGTGAACCAGGTGCGGAGAGGGGAGATGTGTGAGTGAGCAAGCCTGGGGTCCCACCACTGTGCACAGCCAGGCACTCTGGCTGTGGCGGGGCCAGTAGGTCCAGGAACAGGCACGGGCTTTGGCTTCTTGGGAGTCTACAGCTGGGCCAGACTTACTGCAAGTAGCTTCTATTGTGGGCACCAGGGAACGCAGTGGCAACCAGAAGCTTGGAGATGCGAGGAACCACAGAACCCCAAAGAGGGTGTCACAGCCCAGGCTTGGGGAGCTCCTAGGTCTGGGCTCCTTGAAGGGCCACAGCTCTTCTCTCTTTCTCTCTTCTCTCCTCCTTGTCACTCTCAAGATGGCAAGCAGGTGGGCGTGTTTCAGCCCTGTTTGTGTTACAACTCTTTCTGTCCTGCCATTTGGTGAGTCACAAGTTCTTGTCCTGTGTCCAGGAAGAGAGAGGTATGCAGACAGCTGGAGGGTGAGTAAGGCAAAGAGCTGCTTTATTGAGAGATAATACAGCTCTCAGGAGAGCCTATTTGGCTACCTCTTTTCTGCAGGCAGGTCATCCCATTGTCTGCTCAGCTGTCAGCTGAGAAGAGACCCATAGTGGGTAGCTCCTCTCTGCAGGCAGGCCTTCCCAGCATCTGCCTGAGTCTGGCTGAATTCCAGTTTTTATGGGCTTCAGAAGGGAGACATTCTCACAGTGACTGGTCCATGTGTGGCCATCAGCAGCCTGGAAAAAAGTCGTCTAAGTTCTCATTCTAGTCTGTGGAACTGGCAGCCAGGCCCCCAGGCCTCACGCCTCCCGGTTTGAATGTGGGGCTTCACTGGGAGACCTGCCCCTTTGCACCCAGGAGCCTGTCTGCCTCCTGCCGCCATTCATGGCACCTAGGCTGTTCATGACGAGGGGTGCCTGCAGCCCTGTGCTGAGCTGCCCTCAGCACCCCCTCAGCTTCCCTCCCGTGCTCGTCAGCACCCAAAGCCCAGAGGGGGCTAAGGTGGCAGGGGGCTGGCGTGTCAGTGCTGCTCCGAGTGCAGGGATATCTGGCCAGGTTGTGTCAGTGGACAGGCTTGGCTACAACTTTGCTCCAAAATTGGAACGGGCGCTAGGAGCCGAGAGAGGCCAGGCAGCGGGAGCAGGCACTTCTGAGCCTGCAGGGGAAGCGGGGCTTCCTGGGCCCCCAAGAGCACAGGGATGCTTGGGTCTGCAGCCACATCTGTGTGGCTGTAGTTGTGCTAGGGAGCCCGGGGCTCCTGCTCCACCAACTCAGAAGGGGACGGGGCTCCCGTCTGTTTCCGGCTCTCGCCAGCTCTGTGGCAAAGGCACCCCCAACTGCCTCTCCCTCGCTGCAGCCAGCATCTTTGCAACAGCTGCTCCAGATGGGCTGCCACTGCCATCACTAAAACACTTCTCTATTTTGTGTGTGCGTGGATTTTTTTTTTCTTTCCATCTCTGTATTTTCTTTTTGAAAAAGTTTTATTGTTTATTTGTTACTTTAAGTCCTGGGATACATGTGTAGAATGTGCAGGTTTGTTATATAGATATACATGTGCCATGGTGGTTTGCCGCACCCATCAACCCATCATCTAGGTTTTAAGACCCGCATGCATTAGGTTTTTGTCCTAATGCTCTCCTTCCCTTTGTCTCTCACCCCCCAACAGGCCCTGGTGTATGATGTTCCCCTCCCTGTGTCCATGATGATGCTGCTTCACCAAGATATTATATCACATAAATAGTATGTGTTTCTGTGCACAGTAACTGCTCAGTGTTAGCCCCTTCCTGCTATTTATACATGTTGCCCTAAAGTCCTCTAATTTCGGCTTTCTGGCTTCTGGAAAATAACCAGAATTGATTATTTTTGTTCTCCATGTAGCACTTAGAGACATTAAACACTTACTTTTCTAGAATAGTCTTGGATATTTGTGATTAAAATAAAGGTTCTATTTGATGACCAACCACATTTTTGCTGGATGATTATAAATAAAACACACCCAGGCATAGGTTAATTATGTGCAGAACTAGCCATCTAACTCCGAGAGTTTATGTCAATGAAGGTTGTGCCAAAGGAGACATCCTAACAGGCATGACCATCCGTTTAAAGATATGATTACCAGTTCAATAAAATCTTTAATGCTCTTTACATTTATACAAATTTTTTTCAATTTATTCATGTTTTTTCAACTATGACATTTAGACATCCGGTAAATACCACTGTATGACATAACAAAATAATATATATCCATTTATTTCAAAAAATTATGAAAAAGCTGTGGTTATTATTAAACTTACTTTGTTGGTTTTATTGATGTACGAGTTATATGACATTTTAATAGCAAATAATTATACCATCTATCTTCTAAAGGGCCAGATAAGTTAAAAAAAATACAGAAATTCTTGTCATTGACTAAATGGGGAAAGCAATTTCCAGTTTCATACAAATATTTTGTCTCAAATGTGTCTTTTTACCTATCCCTACTTACTGTTAATGAATCACTAGCTACACTAGATTAGAATACAAAATACTTCAATCTCTTCAGTAGATTATAGTTCATATTTCTATTTTTCATGCTTTTGTCTTTGCAACAAAGAAGAGTAGGGCAAACTGCATTCACAGATTGAACTCTTTGACATTCTTTGAAAAATAAGAATTTTTTTAAAAAACGTAGCACAATGTAGATGTGTAGAGTTCAGCATATTGATGCTACTACTATTGAAATATTTTATATTTTAATAACCTTATGCACAATAGAATCATGCAATATGATAGCTAAAAATTATCTAGTATTGCATTAAGTTGCACTCTTTTTATAAACATGTAATGGAATAAAATAATTAGAAAACATTTGTCAAATCATTTTGTGTCAAGTTAGCTTAGGTTTAGAAAGGTATAATTTTCACACTTTTTAGTGGTCTCAAATTGAATAACTCTGACATGATGTGAAAGCCAAATTATTTTAAAATACCGAGAGTTTTAATGTTTATTTCTACTAGAAATTTGTAAATGGATGTGAGAAACACTTTGTGTTTACATATATTGTTTTGTCCCTCAATAAAGGTATCATGTATTTTCTTTTCTACCTCACTGTACAGTCTTTTACAATATTCCTCAGTGGTTGATTTTTATCATGATAAAATCAGAGAAAGTAGTAAGATAACACAAAACCTGAATATATTAGATCTGTTGCCAATTATATGTCCATATTTACTGAAGGTTTGTTTTCAAATAATTTATTCTGTATGTCCATTGGAAAAGAGAACTTTGAGTTTTACCTAGCATTAGAGGAACATACCGAAACCTGAAAAGGAAAGTCACGCTATCTGAGTAGTTTGGCTTTTGTTGAAATTGCATTTGGAAACACTTCATAAGTATAGGCAGGGTTTTATAACACATATGTTAAATAGCTTTGGGATGTTAAGACTTGGCAACGAATTCTATTTGCAGAAGACGAGTAAGACAGAAACTGATAGAACTAAAACAAGAAATAGATTCGTCCACAATAATAATTGAAGATTCCAAAATAATTGAAGATTCCAAGATCAGTCTCTCATAAATTGATAGAACAAGTAGATATAAAATCAAGAAGGATGTAGAAAAAAAAACACTGTCAACCAAACTGATCTCTGTGATATTTCTATAATTCACAACCTATCAATAATGGAATCACAATATTTAAACCGTACATGAAACATTCACCAAAATAGACTATACTTCCAGCTTATTTTATAAAGTCAGCACTACCCTAATACCAAGACCCATAAAAGATATTACAAGAAAATGGCAGACCATAGTATCTCTTTAAGATTGATGGAAAATCTCCAACAAAATAGAAGCAAATCGGACCTGGCAATATATAAAAGGAATACCCAGAAAATAGGTTTGACATTCAAAATTAAGAATGTAACTCACATTAACAAACTTTTTTCATAAGAAAAAAATAATCTCAATATGCAAAAAATCATATCCATTCCTAAAATTATTTTCCTAACAATAAAAGGAAACCTCTTTAACCTGACAAGGGCATCTACAAAAATTATAGCTATCATGTATATTGGTAATAGACTAGATGCTTTCCCTCAAAATTTGGGAATAAGTAAAGGATGAGAAATCTTATCACTACTATTTCATTTCAAACTATAAGCAATAGCGCAAGAAAAATAAAAGTCGTACAAATCTGAAAGGAAGAAATAGCACTATCTCTGTTTGCAGCTGACCTGATTATATAAAAAATCCTTGGAAATCTGCAAAAAAAAAAAAAAAAAAAAAAAAACCCTACTATAATTGACAAGAGGTTTTGCAAGGTTGTGGAATAAAAAAATCAATATACAAAATTCGGCTGTATTTCTATTTACTAGTAATCAGCAATTAGAAATTGGTATTAACAGATTAGTACAATTTAAATTTGCACCAAAATAATAATTACGTAGATATGTAGATGGGGCAATAAGAGCAGGATATGTAGGCTAAAAACTACAAAATCTTTAATCATTAATTTTAAAAGACCAAAATAAGTGAGTATACATTTTATGTTCATGGATGGGAAGATGTAATATTGTTAAGATGTCAGTTCTTCTTAAATTGGAATATATATGTAATACATTCCTAATAAAAATCCTAGCAGAATTTTTTTGTAGAAGTCAACATGCTGATTATAAAATTTATACTAAAACTCAAAAAATCAGAAGAGCTAAAATAATTCTGAAAATTAAAACAAAGTTGGAAAATTCACATTACCTGACTTGAGGCTTACTATAAACTTTGTGGTATTATATTTGTGTAAAGAGGACATATGGATCAATGAATCAAAATAGAAGTTCCAAAAATAGACTCACATATATATGGCCAATAGATTTTGACAAAAATGCAAAGACTATTCAATGAAGAAAGATAATCTTTTTATAAGTAGTGGAGCAAGAACTTGAAATTTATATGCAACATAATGGATCTCAATACACATGCCATATGTAAAACTTAAAGTAAATAGATCATCAATGTAAATGTCAAACCCCAAACTCCATAGTTTCTAGAGAAAATATGGAAGAAAATATTTTGAACTTGAGATACACAACATTTTCTTAAATACAATGTTAAAAGCACAATTCTTAAAGTAAATCTTTTAGGATACCTTTTATCTAACAAAAATCTTCAGAATCAATAAGGAAGCATAGAACTTAGATCTTCAAGTCCCAGTAACAAGCAGCACATGAGTTGGAACTTAAAGAATATGGTCAGTGTCACTCTTCTCTTGTCTCTCCTAAAGACTTGCATTCTCTCAAGAGACCCCACCAACTAAAATCCACGGCTGCCAAACATCCTGCAGTTTCCCAGAGAGTCAGATACTCTCTTTAAACTCCACCTCTTGTCATACAGTCACCCATAATGCACCACCTTTCCCTTCAAAGTGTTAACACCCATTCATCTTTGCATCCTAGCTCATACCTCAGCTCCTCCAGGATAACTCCCTTAACCAATTCTACCTTATCCCCAATAGTGCCATGGTATGGGCTGAATTGTGTCCCTCCAAAACTGCGTATGCTGAAGTATTACCCTCCCCTTACCCCCTGAATGACCATATTAGGATGCAGAGTCTTTACAGACCTACAGTCTTTTTTTATGTAAGTTAAAATGGAGTTATTAAAGGATACCTCGTCCAATATGACTAGTGTCCTAAGAAGTAAAAATTTGGACACAGACACATACAAAGAGAAGATGATGTGAAGACACAGAAAGAAGATGGCATCTACAAGCCAAGGAAAGAGGCCTGGAGTAGATCTTTTCCTCACTGTCTTCAAAAGGAACTAACTCTGCCAACACATTGATCTCAAATTTCTGGCCCCCAGCCCTGTGAGAAAATACATTTCTGTTGCTTAAAGCCACTCAGTCTGTGGTACTTTGTGATGGAAGCACTAGCAGATGAATACAATGCCACAACTGCCTGGTGCTCCTATTAGACATCTCTGTTCTCAGTCTTTGCAGTCAGTTAACAGGCGATGATGCAGTTGCTTATTTAAATGATCTTTGTCCTCTATTAGGCTATGAGTTCCATTAAGACAGGGACTGAGCAAGATGGCCGCATAGGAACAGCTCCAGTCTCCAGCTCCCAGCGCGAGCGACACAGAAGACAGGAACGCAGCTCATCGCCAGCAACGGATCAAAGCTGGATGGAGAATGACTTTGACGAGATGAGAGAAGAAGGATTCAGTCCATCAAACTTCTCAGAGCTAAAGGAGGAATTATGTACCCAGTGCAAAGAAAGTAAAAATCTTGAAAAAAGAGTGGAAGAAATGATAACCAGAATAATTAATGCAGAGAAGGCCATAAACAAACTGACAGAGATGAAAACCATGACACGAGAAATACGTGACAAATGCACAAGCTTCAGTAACCGACTCGATCAACTGGAAGAAAGAGTATCAGCGATTGAGGATCAAATGAATGAAATGAAGCGAGAAGAGAAATCTAAAGAAAAAAGAAGAAAAAGAAATGAACAAAGCCTGCAAGAAGTATGGGATTATGTAAAAAGACCAAATCTACGTCTGATTGGGGTGCCTGAAAGTGAGGGGGAAAATGGAACCAAGTTGGAAAACACTCTTCAGGATATCATCCAGGAGAACTTCCCCAACCTAGTAGTG
>NW_016804196.1:1116266-1140636 GCF_001698545.2 Rhinopithecus bieti | reverse complement strand
GTGACAGACTGGATTAAGAAAATGTGGCACACATACACCATGGAATACTATGCAGCCATAAAAAAGGATGAGTTTGTGTCCTTTGTAGGGACATGGATGCAGCTGGAAACCATCATTCTCAGCAAACTATCACAAGAACAGAAAACCAAACACCGCATGTTCTCACTTATAGGTGGGAACTGAACAATGAGAGCAGCTGGACTTGGGAAGGGGAACATCACACACCAGGGCCTATCACGGGGAGGGGTAGGGGGGAGGGATTGCATTGGGAGTTATACCTGATGTAAATGACGAATTGATGGGTGCTGACGAGTTGATGGGTGCAGCACACCAACATAGCACAAGTATACATATGTAACAAACCTGCACATTATGCGCATGTACCCTAGAACTTAAAGTATAATAAAAAAAATAAAAATAAATAAATAAAAAAAGACAGGGACTACACTTTTCTTGTTCATAGTTGTATCATTAGGCTCCAAGTCATAGCCTATTATATAATAATTACTAAATATAACATGTACAGGTTCATTGTATAAGTTGCATATTTATATAATAATTGGTAATTTCAATAGGAAAAATCTGAATAGTACCAAATAAGTTGAAAAGCAAAATGGTAGCTATAGATAATGCATAAGGAATGCTATAGAAAATGCATAAGTATATTATATATACCAGGAACTTAAAAATATTAACTTGTGTTTACCAGGAACTTAAAAATATTAGCTCATTTAATTCCCATTTTTTGCATTAAGAATCAATGGAAGCTCAATAAGGTATTCAAGAATATATATATATATCACAGAATAAGATCTGAAAACATGTAAATCAGAGAATGGCAAACTTTTCCTAAAGAGGACTGAATAGCAATTATTCTAGCCTTTGCAGATCATACACTGTCACAGCTGTTCAACTCCAGCATCATGGTGTAAAAGCAGACACATGCAGTGCACAAATGAAGGGGTGCAGATATATTACAGTAAAATTTCATTTGCCAAAACAGGTAGTGGACTGATTTGGTGGTGGTTTGTCAAGTTTTGATTTAAAATCTTGTCTTAAATCTACTGTACCACCCGTTTGATAAAACACTTCGAACTTGAAATGCAATTTTTATTCCCCCTTTTAAAGCCTGTGTAAGAATTCCAATTAAGAACTGTTTGTCTGTGTTTTTAACACATGATGATGTATCTCTCGCTGTGGCAGTTTAATTAGTATACAATTCACGCCTGGTTAAATGTAAATGAAGTGCTTACTTCATGATAATTTAAAATGCTCTGTTGTATCATGAACAGTTATTAAAAGCCTCATTGACATGACTGCTTATTTTGTTTTAAAATTTATTGTCAGGATGCAAGTTGGCAGGTTTTAACCATTCTTTTTGTAAATACTAAACAATTCTATGTCATGGAAGAAAACCGTCAACTAGAATAGTTTCCTTGAGGCCTATATTATGAAAACCAGTATAATAATTTTAATACACACCTTATGTGTTTATTCAACAATAGATATGTTATAGTGGGAAGCCAGATAGCTGTTAAATGATTCCAAATAGATCCCTACATGATCAGTGGTAACTTAGTTTTTTAGTGGGGTTAAGAGCACATTCTCAATATCTCTCTTTCACCTTGTTTAGTTTTTTTATTTTTCTTACTGAAAGAAAAGATTTCTGAAGATCATGGTTGAGAAAGTGAGTGTCTCTGTATGGGAAAGAGGATTCTAGAATCTTCGGAACAATGTCTTTCACTTGATAACTCTAGGAAATATATATATGGGATTCATTAAGCAAGATTTATAAAATCATTCCATCTAACTGAATGCTTTTCCATTTGTCTTATACTTAAAAACCATATGGTTCTTTTTTTACATTTTTATTTTAAAAAACAGGAGGATTCATGGAGTTCATACATGGAGATTATGATTTTGTATATGAGAAATGAGGCTAAGAATTTGCACCTTAAATTAGCAGTCAGAAATTCAAATCTGAATTTTAAACTCATACAGATTATCTGAACATAAAAATTTAGGAAACATCATCTAATTTCATAGGTCAATTTGAATTTTCTGGTAGCTGGGTTTATTAATGATGTAAAATTGGACAGAAATAGGATATGACAGCATCAAACAATGGTTTCCTACAGCCCTGGAGGAATTAGTATAGATCACAGCACAGATGAGTGTAGATTTGTAAACCCTTCCTGGCCTCAATCCATTTTGACCTCTGATAGAGCGGCAGAATTAGACAGAAAAAGTGTGGAAAGAAGATTTATTTCTGCAGTGGATGTAAGATTTTACCACCAGCTTATATTATAGTACAATTATATTCCAGTAAAGTCAGGATCATCTTCCACTTCTACCCCCTGCATTTTCTTAGCTGTTTATTCTCTTAGTTGTGTTACAATTAATGGGCACATCATGCTGCATAGGTATGCTAGGTATACTCACGTTAAAATAAGAAACAAGACAAGGGCTTCGTTCTCACGCTAACACCTCTGTGTTTTTAACATTACTCTGTGTATACTAGTTGAAGAAATAGCTAAAGACTATACAATATACTGACAAATCTGAAACTACAATAGAGGTCTTTCATCAGGTGGAGATGATTGGGTTTAGAGTCAGCAGAACTGTCACTGGGCAAAGAAATGATGCAATGACTGAGGTTGAGGGTGTAAGTCAAAGCCAGTCCAGACAGGGTAAGTGATGAATTCTAGAGAAAGACTTTAGTAGTGTGGAGCAAAGATGCGCTTTCCAAATTCCAAGGAGCCTGATCCCAAGCTGTTCCAACAGTACGCTTCAGGAATAAATGCCAGTAGGATAGTAGAAACATTTTTCAGAAATACAGAAATATTTTTCAGTAGCCAAAAGGGCATGAGAATCCTGAGTATCTGAGAATTCTGTCTTCCCTGCAATATAACAACATTGTGAAAGGCACATCTCAATTATTCATAGATCTAAGTGCTATCTATGTGAGAAGATTGAAGAGAGAGTAGAATTTTGATAAAGATCACAACATTTCAACATGTTAATTCTATTGCCTCAGATTCTTACTGAACAACTAGACCAAAAAAGGTAAAGATATAGGGCTGGGCATAGCGGCTCATGTCTAATCCAAGCACTTTGGGAGGCCGAGGGAGCAAGTTCACCTAAGCCCAGGAGTTCAAGGCTACAGTGAGCCATTACCACACCATGGCAGTCCGGCCTGGGCCACAGAGCAAAACACTGGCTCTTCAGAAATAAAAACAGATGCCATTTCTCTATTTTGGCTTTTGTTGCTATTAGTTTTGGTGTTTTGGAGCACATCCTATGCTCATGGTTTGGAAGAATCAATGTTGTGGAAATTACCATACTGCCCAAAGCAATCTACAGATTCAATGCAATTCTTATCAAAATACCAACATCATTTATCACAGAATTGAAAAAAAAATCTAAAATTCATATGGAACCAAAAAGGAGGGCAAATAACCAAAGCAATCCTAAGTAAAAAGGACAAATCTGGAGGCATCACATTGCCAAACTTTATGCTAGAAGGTTATAGTTACCAAAACAGCATGGCACTGGTATAAAAGTAGACACATGGACCAATGGAACATAATAGAGAACCCAGAAATAAAGCCAAATACTTAGAACAACCTAATCTTGGACAAAGCATATGACAACATAAATTGGGGAAAGGATGCCCTATTTAATAAATAGTGCTGGGAAAACTGAATAGCCAGATGCAGAATGAAACTGGATCCCTCTCTTTCAATTTATACAAAAATCAACTCAAGATGAATTAAAGACTTAAATTTAAGACCTGAAAAAATAAAATTCTAGAATATAATCTAGGAAAAGTCTTCTGGACTTTGGCCTAGGCAAAGAATTCATAACTAAGGCCCCAAAGCAAATGCAACAAAACAAAATAAATAAATGGGACCTAATTAAACTAAAAAACTTCTTCACAGAAAAGAAATAATTATCAAAGGAAACAGACAACCCACAGAGTGGGAGAAATAGTTGCAAATATGCATCTGACAAAGGACTAATATCTAGAATCTACAAGGAACTGAAACAAATCAGCAAGAAAAAAATAATAATCACATCAAAAAGTGGGCAAATGATGCCAATAGACATTTCTCAAAAGAAGATATACAAATGTCCAAAAACAAGAAAAACTGCTCAACATCACTAATCATTAGGGAAATGCAAATTAAAACTATAATACAATGAGATACCATCTTACTCTGCAGGACGGCCATTATTAAAAAGTAGATTTTGGCATGGATGTGGTGAAAAAGGAATGTTGGTGCACTGCTAGTGGTAATGTAAATTAGTAAAAACTATGGAAAACAGTATGTAGAATATATATATATATATTCTTTATATATGTGTGTGTGTGTGTGTGTGTATACATATATATTTTCAGACGGAGTCTCTCTCTGTCACCCAGGCTGGAGTGCAGTGGTGCAATCTCGGCTCACTGCAAGCTCCACATCCCTGGTTCACGCCATTCTCCTGCCTCAGCCTCCCGAATAGCTGGGACTACAGGTGCCAGCTACCACACCCGGCTAATTTTTCGTATTTTTAGTAGAGACCGGGTTTCACCGTGTTAGCCCGAATGGTCTTGATCTCCTGACCGCATGATCTGCCCAACTCAGCCTCCCAAAGTGCTGGGATTACAGGCGTGAGCCACCGCCACCGGCATAACAGTATGTGGAATTCCTAAAGAACTAAAAGCAGATCTACCATTCGATTCAGCAATCCCACAGCTGGGTAGCTACCGAAAAGAAAAGAAGTCAATATATCAAAAAGACACCTGCACACATATGTTTATTGTAGCACAATCCACAATTGCAAACATAGGGAACCAACCCAAGTGCCCAAAGACCAATGAGTGCATAAAGAAAATGTGGTAGATAGACCACATGAACTACTACTCAGCTGTAAAAAGAATGAAATAATGTGTTTTGCAGCAACTTAGATGGAGCTGGAGGTCATTTTTCTAAGTGAAGTAACTCAAGATTGTTAAACCAAAAACCATATGTTCTTACTTTGAAGTAGGAGCTAAGATATGGGTATGCAAAGGCATACAGAGTGATGTAATAAACTTTGGTGAGTCAGAAAGGGGAGAATGGAAAGGGGGTGAGGGACAAAAAAGTCTACATATTGGGTACAATGTACACTACTTGGGTGATGGGTGCACTAAAATCTCACAGATTTCACCCCCATGCAATTCATCCATTAACCAAAAACCACTTGTATTTTAAAAGCTATTGAAACATATATGTATATAAATTGTAACTCAGCTGACTGCCTTCGAAGAATAATAATTTGGGATGACAGTAAGTTGATAGTGTAGTCATAAGATCTGGCAATAACTTTTCCAGGAGATATCTTTAGCAAAATGATGGAGGGCTACCCATCATTGCACATTGAATGCTGATATTCTTGACTTTAATAGGAAAGCATTTATCTTTTGTACCTGTTCCGGTATATGCATAGCTGTCATGTATTCCAACAAAAGAGAGGAGAAACTGTCACTATGATTTAAGAACTATGCGTTGGCATAAGAAAAAGTAACATATTTTGAGCAGTTAGAATTTATTTTTCTTGCTGTGTTATGCCTAGTTTCTACAATGAATTATTTAAATTTTGTTTAATAGTATTAGTCTTTTCCTATTGAGTTCATTAGTATGGCTTTATTATAGAAGGCTCTTTGAATTAGAAATAAGAAAAAATGGTTAAGTTTATGACATGTAAATTTCACCCAGAATTTCAAACTTTCAAGCAAATAATTTGACTGGAATTTTAATGTAGATTATAACTGTCATTTAATTTTTAAAAATTACAATACAAGTAATTATTTTTTTCAGAATTGAAACTAAAGCCTAACATTATGGAAGTTCAAGGCTCTCATTACAATAAAGAAGAGAAAAGTTTTGATGTCATGACTCTTTAAATTGTCAAAATGCAAATATTGGCAGAGGGCAGTTGTCTATGCGTACTGAGGTCAGGAATACTAAAGCTGTCTCTTTTTCGTATCAAACCATTTCTCATGTGAATAAATATCGCTGATTGCTCCACCCTGTTCCTTGCTAAGAAGTTGCTAAGATAATGGAAGGCTTTCTGGACTCAAAGTGAAAAAAAAAGTACCTCTGCCCAAATGTCCTAAATGGACATAAAAAAGACAAAGTACTTTTTTCCCTAAAATTAAGCAAAAGACAAATTCTAGAGAAATAAAAGAGGAAGCTGGAATTTTTATGGCCAAATTTAGCATTCGCTATCCCAACGCTAATGCTACAAAACACTTTTCAGGGAGTGCTACCCAAAGGAAGGCACTGACAAACTAAACAAAACATATTTTTTTGTTTCACAAAGGGGAAGAGATATCCAATTACTTGAGGGTCACATATGCATTCAGATTTTAATCCAAATCAAAGATTTAAAATTTAGAATCAGCATGTCACGTCCAGCAATCTTCTCAGAACATTCATCTTGGTCATTTATATAATGAATGATCCAGTGTAAAAGTTGGATCTATTTTGCATAATACTGCGGATTTCTTATTTGCCCTGAGATCAGTAAAAAGTATTTAAGAATGTTTAGTTACATGAAAATTTATTTGGTAAGAACTACCAAGAAAAAAAATCACCAAAATTGTTTCCTTTCATAACATCTTTCATGTTTCCATTCAATTACTTAGAAATAAATGTTAGAAAATAATGGACTGAATAGATTTATACATTTTAGAAAATCAATTCATTCCAAATATTTAATAACAATAATGAACAATATTTTGATTGAATAAGTCTGTATGTTTCAAATGGTAGATAAATATGAAGAACTGAAGATATATAAAATTCATATTTTATGGTTTTAGGAATGTGCTACGGTTAAACTCTAAACAAAAATTTTGTTTAAAATTCAAAATAGCTTTTAGGGAGATATTTTATTAAAGCAATTAATTTGGTTGTTTTACTTGTGCATTGAATGTTTTGCAATTCAGTAGTTGCTATAATTATGTCATTACAATAATTATGCAAGTACTTTCAGTGATTATATCATTTAATTATATAAGTATGCTTACAGGAATTAGTTGTATAATTAGAACATGTAATTACATAGTAAAATAGAAAACTGTGTTGTAAAACACACTAAGTTGGACATATTGGCCTATTTCAAATTATAATATACAAAGTATTTGTCCTGTGTAAGATTTCTTATAATTTTTAAAAACTTTATTTTGAGATAATTATTACTTTTCAGAAAGTCCATATTCCTTTCATCCTAATATCCCATTCCTATATGCCAACTGTTCCCATTATGTCTATTTTATGAAAAAAATCCAATTCCAGGATCATTCATTCCACTTAATTGTCATATCTCTTTAGACTCCTTCAATATCTATCACTCTATCATTCTATCATCCTTCTATTTTTCTATATCTATCAGTCTAGCTATCCATCTAGTTATGGAAAGTATGGTTCATTAAAGTTGAGTTATGTTCTTTTTGACAGGCTTCCACCAGTTTTTTAGTATTTCCTTAATTTATGTCACATTAACATGTTTCTGGCTGATCTTGTATTTTGCCTACACATCCCTAGAATCAGTCATTTCTCTGAGAAGCTGCTTCCTTTCCAGGGAGAATGGTATTTAGAAACTGAGGTCTTAGTACTAGGTGTACTCATTGTTCCTGGAGTGTTGCTATTCCTAAGCTTTCTTGATAAAGCCAGGAAAAAAATACACACACACACAATATATACTCACACATACAAACACGCAAACACATACAAAATATGTTTTCCATGGGCATTTTTTCTATATCTATGCATATTGATAACCATGAGTTTACACTGAGGTTTTCTTTTTTTTTTTTTTTTTTNTCTGAGAAGCTGCTTCCTTTCCAGGGAGAATGGTATTTAGAAACTGAGGTCTTAGTACTAGGTGTACTCATTGTTCCTGGAGTGTTGCTATTCCTAAGCTTTCTTGATAAAGCCAGGAAAAAAATACACACACACACAATATATACTCACACATACAAACACGCAAACACATACAAAAATATGTTTTCCATGGGCATTTTTTCTATATCTATGCATATTTGTAACCATGAGTTTACACTGAGGTTTTTTTTTTTTTTTTTTTTGAGGCGGAGTCTCGCTCTGTCGCCTGGACTGGAGTGCAGTGGCCGGATCTCAGCTCACTGCAAGCTCCGCCTTCCGGGTTTACGCCATTCTCCTGCCTCAGCCTCCCGAGGAGCTGGGACTACAGGCGCCCGCCACCTCGCCCGGCTAGTTTTTGTATTTTTTTTTTTTAGTAGAGACAGGGTTTCACCGTGTTAGCCAGGATGGTCTCGATCTCCTGACCTCGTGATCCGCCCGTCTCGGCCTCCCAAAGTGCTGGGATTACAGGCTTGAGCCACCGCGCCCGGCCATACACTGAGGTTTTCAAATCCAACACATCAATGGGAAATGCTTTCCCATTTTCATTTTTCGAAATATCTTCTCCAATTTCAGAAATCTTGGTCTCATAATCCTTAATATATTTACTAATTACTCAATTGCCTCTACTTTATCAGTCTCTGACTTCACAGACACACTGTCCTGCTCAGCTGCCCTTTACCACTGCTGAACTCTCACCCTGCTCACTTGCTTTTTTCACATGGGCCCCAACTCCATCCTGAGGTCATGGAGGTGAGGGAGAAAAGAGACTTCAAAGGGTGCAAGCCCAGTCTTTGACAGCTTTCATATGGTGTTGAGCCTGTGGGTGCACAGAAGTCAAGAACTGATATTTGAGAACCTCCACCTAGATTTCAGAGGATGTATAGAAATGCCTAAATGTGCAGGCAGAAGTTTGTGTAGGGGTGGGGCCCTCATAAGGAACCTCTGCTAGGTCAGTGCAAAAGGGAAATGTGGGGTTAGAGCCCCCACACAGCGTCCCCACTGGAGTACTACCTAGTGGAGCTGTGAGAAGTGGGCCATCCTCCTCCAGACCCCAGAATGGTAGATCCACTGGCAGCTTGCACTGTGCACCTGGAAAAGCTGCAGACACTCGGTGCCAGCCTGTGAAAGAGGCCAGGAGGGAGCTTGCACCCTGCAAGGCCACAGGGGTGGAGCTGTCCAAGACCATGGGAACTCACCTCTTGCCTCAGCGGGACCTGCATGTGAGAAAGGAGATCATTTAGGACTTTTAAGATTTGGAAGCCCTGTTGGATTTTGTACTTGCATGGGGCCTGTAGCCCCCTTGTTTTGACCAATTTCTCCCATTAGGAATGGGTGTATTTACCCAATATCTGTATCCCCATTGTATGTAGGAAGTAATTAACTCACTTTTGATTTTACTGGCTCATAGGTGGAAGGGACTTGGCTTGTCTCAGATGAGACTTTGGACTGTGGACTTCCGAGTTAATTCTGAAATGAGTTAAGACTTTGGGAAACTATTGAGAAAGCAAGATTAGCTTTGAAATATGAGGACATGAGATTTGGGAGGGGTCAGGGACCGAATGATATGGTTTGGCTCTGTCTCCCCACCCGAATCTCACCTTGAATTGTAATAATCCCCACATGTCATGGGAGCGACCCAGTGGGGGATAATTGAATACTGGAGGCAGGTTTTCCCATGCTATTCTTATGATAGTGAATTGGTCTCATGAGATTGATGGTTTTATAAAGGGGAGTTCCCCTGCACATCTCCTCTTTTTGTCTGCTGCCATGTAAGACATGACTTTGCTCCTCTTTCCCTTTCCTTCATGATTCTGAGGCCTCCCCAGCCATGTGGACCTGTGAGTCAATTAAACCTCTTTTCTTTATAAGTTACCCAGTCTTGAGTATGTCCTTATTAGCAACATGAGAATGGACTAATACAGGTACTGTCTTGAAGTTCGGTCATTTTTTTCTTCCTTCATGCTGTTAATTCATACTGGTGGTTTTTTTCATTAAAAATATTTTATTTTAAATTTGTTCAGTTTTATCTGAGTCCTCTTTTATATATTCAACTTGTCTTCTTATCCTTAAATGTATTCCCTGTCTTTTGCACATGTGGACATATTTATAGTAACTATTTAAACAATCTTGTCTGCTAATTCCATCAACTTTTCATTTTTGTTTTATTTCTCTTGCTCTTCTCTTAATTATGCATTATAACTTTGAATGCCTTTCTTGAATTCCTAATAATTTTACATTAGATGTCAAACCCAGTAAATTTTACATTTTGACATGCCAAATTTGGTTTTATTATTTTATGTTATGTAAATGTTAAATTTAGCATTAATTTAACATTACATTAGGTCCATCACTAAGGTGAGTCACTTCTCAGGACTCTACTCAGTGCACCATGTATTATGAGGTCTTTCCACTCAGGTTGGTGAGAACATAACTATTCTCAACAATGTATGGGATGCATGAATTGTTCATTCTACTCTTCTTTGATTCTTTCCTCAATCTTAGGAAGTTTTCTCTAAGGCATATTCATAGTAGTACTCAGCCAAAGGCTTGAAAATATCTTTATTTAGATCTCTGGAAGTTTCTCCCTGTGCAGATTCCTCTCACTGACTATTCTGTCTCACATATTCTATTCAATCTTTGTCTCAGAAATTCAAAGAGACTACCAGCCTTAATTTATGTCCAGTTTTGTACTGTGGTTGAGAAATTGCCTCTGGACCATTTCCTTACTAAATACTGGACATTATTCTCAGTATTTTACAAGGACTAAGACTTCCAATATTCACCACAATGTAGTGAAAATCACATTAGTACTTTCATTTTGCAGATAATAAAACTGAGATACAGAGAGGTTAAATAATGTACCCAAAGTCGTACATTAATCTCTTATACCCCATGATATGCTGTCACATTGTACCTTGGCCAATGGTGTAAATACCTGTTTTATCAAACCCTACTGTTTCTAGCAACTTATAGATGTGGAATAGTTTTTATTGTATGTCTGTTTTAATTGCATATATCATTCAATATGCTTTTACCTAAAAGCACTTAAAAGGATTTTGAAAATTCAAATAACTTCCATGATATTTCTGTCTGTATCTCAATACTTCAAGAAGACTTAGCAACCACTTTAAATTATTCTGATAAACTTAGAAGAGTTAATAAGGACAAAAATGGAAGAGTTTTGGAGACAATGCAAGGAAGATTTAAAAAGTCAGTAATAAATCGATACTTCTGAATTTATCTGTCTGGAGACATCAACAAAATATACGACTTTCCATTGTAGGTGGTATCACCAAAGATTAGAGAACTGAAAAAAACTGTACACCAATGCTATGAGAAGATACTACATGTTTAAAATACATCTTACAAAAAATAAAAAAGTAAGCCAGGCATGGTGGTGCATGCCTGTAATCCCAGCTACATGGGAGGCTGAGGCAGGAGGATCGCTGGAGCCTAAGAGGTTATGACTATAGTAAGTCATGATTATGCTACTGTTCTCCATCCTGGGCAACAGAGCAAGACCCTGATGCAAAATAATAATAAATAAAGTATCAATTTTCCAATGATTTCTCATTGTCAAAATTCTCAGTGTCATAAAAATTCTAAGTCTTATATTTCTCTCTTTATTTCCTTTTAACTAGCAAATCACAAACATAGACAGAGGCTGTGTTCTTTTCCACACATTTATTCCATCTTAACTGCTAAATAACTTTGAAACTTGTTGTTTAGACAGTTATTTATGAAATACAAAACTGATCACATATGTCAGTTTCACAAAACCCTTTGACATAAATCTAACAGTTATACCTCTTTTTCACAATAAGTGTTCCCATGTGCATGTTATTTGGAGGCACATATTTATTTTTTGTATCTATATAAAAATATATGTATTATATCCTCTTGAATTTCTTTTTTGACAAAAACAGCACAATATGCTGGACAGGAAAGAGCACAGGGTCTGGATTCAGACTGAGCTAGATTAAATTTCTTGCTATGACTCATACAGCTGTGTAATCTAGTGCAAGTTACATAACTTTTTGAACCTCAGTTTCTATGTAGATAAAAACAGGGATACTACTACCTATCTTGATTGACTGAGAGGACATAAGATATTTTATGTGTAGTAACAAGCACGGCATAAATGCTCAATAAATAGTATGTTTTATAACTAAAACATCTTATATTTGATTGCAACTGAGTGTCATAAAACATGAATTTAAGAAGATAAAAGTGAAAATGACTAAACAAATGGAATTGAAAAGTTGTAATTAGCCTCCCCTTTTTCAGAATTCAGGAGATGATGTTATCAACGCTAAGTTAATTTCATACAATATAGTTTCATCAGTAGTTAAAAATCAAAAGTATTTATTTAGGTCATTAGTATATCACCTTCAAATAAGTAACTCAAATTGAAATGTCTCTAATAATCTTAGGAAATAACTCTTATTAACATTTCATCATGTACCAGATTGTAAGTGAAAAAAATTCATTTCGGGAAGAATTAAATAAGAGGAAAGCATAAGAAATGAAACACTGAATTGGAAGTAATTTTCCATAGAGTTTTGCCAGTGGTATCATTGAAATCTGTTCCAAATAGCTATTTTATGATAGACAATAAAAGCATTTAGAATTGTTGTAGTTAACAACAGAAACCAAGACTAGCAAAATCACTAGTGACAATATAATTAAACATAAATTCTACATATATACATAAATTAATCCCCAACTTATTCTGAGTTTATTAATCTGGTAATGTATCGTCTTCCAAATACAGAAAGAGAAAGCAAATTAAGTGAAATATGTATCTGAGCAACCCAGACAGATGTGACAAAGCCCATAATTTGAAAGAAGATAAAAAGTCCTTTGCATAGTCACTAGGGGTCTATTCATGAATGTACTGAATTTTCCCCTGAATTACAGTAACCAAATTTCCTTGCCTGCCAAAGATTTATGTTGAAGATAAGTAAGGAAAAATCCATAGAGGTTGATACGTTGACAGCAGCAAAAATTGTAGACTGACCGTTCATCACTGTTGAAATGAAAAGAAAGGGACTGTTAAAAGTTGAGTTGAGATAGTTAAAATGCATATGAAGAAAGCAAGTTGCAATGTATAACAAAAATTGTAAATTTAATCAAGTGAGCATAGCTCTTGTTTTAGATGTTTTAGTTTGTAATGTGTTGTAGACAAGTAGAGATCAACAAATACATTATTTCCTAATGTGTTTGGACTGCTTCTTGGCCAGCTTCGGTATTACTTATTTCCTGTTCTTTTCAGTGACTTTCTAAGCAGCTGTATAGATAATTTTTAAATTAATAATTTCAACATTACCTGTTGTTTCTTGACTATCATGCTGCTATAAAGACATATGCACACGTATGTTTATTGCGGCACTATTCACAATAGCAAAGACTTGGAACCAACCCAAATGTCCACCAATGACAGACTGGATTAAGAAAATGTGGCACATATACACCATGGAATACTACGCAGCCTTGAAAAAGGTTGAGTTCATGCCCTTTGTAGGGGCATGAATGAAGCTGGAAACCATCATCCTCAGCAAACTGTCTCAAGGACAAAAATCCAAACACCGCATGTTCTCACTCATAGGTGGGAATTGAACAATAAGAACACTCGGACACAGGAAGGGGAACATCACACACTGCAGCCTGTCATGGGGTGGGTAGAGGGGGAGGAATAGCATTAGGAGATATACCTAATGTAAATGAAGAGTTAATGAGTGCAGCACGCCAACATGGCACTTGTATACATATGTAACAAACCTGCACGCTGTGCACATGTGCCCTAGAACTTAAAGTGTAACAAAAAATTAAAAAAAAATAATTTCACCATCTTTGACTTAATTTCAAAAGTACCTTGTCATTATTAAATGGTAATGCAAAATGTGATCTTTTGGAGACATCAATGGCTATAGCACAGAATTGACTACTAAAATAATGATGCTTTCACTAACCAGAGTAATTTTTATGAGTTTAATGGAGTAACCTCAATATATCTGGATCGTTCATGTAAGTGGAACACCTCTTCTGTGTGTCAATTTAAAGGAAGCCCTATTATTAACTTCAGCTTTCTTGGACATGAAAGTAGTATTAAAAAATATGCAGCTTAGTACACATAAACCTTGTTTTTGCAAACTGCTTACTTTTCTGACATTTTGATTAGATAGTCAAACTTCTTTGACAAAGCTTTCATTACACCATATCAAATGAAATAGAGAAAAATAAATATCAATATTTGTAAAGAGGATATCAGGGATACCCCATGAGGTAGATATTATGGTGGATTTGTACCATGTCAAATTAGC
This sequence comes from Rhinopithecus bieti, assembly GCF_001698545.2. Lineage (NCBI taxonomy): Eukaryota > Metazoa > Chordata > Mammalia > Primates > Cercopithecidae > Rhinopithecus > Rhinopithecus bieti. The sequence continues at coordinate 1,126,394 of NW_016804196.1, read as the reverse complement.
TAAGCTGAAACTCTTTTTCATTGTATTTTTATTCCTTTATGATCCTACGTTGAAATTGGCCACAAGGGGAATTTGTGCAAAACTGGAAGGCAGAAGTCAAGGGGCAACCACTGGTACACACTAAAAATTGTTATAAGATGGGTACTGCTGCTGTTCATGCAGGTCTTTGCTGATGATGTGTTTGTGTTGTGGATATGTGGCAGCAGACAGACCAAAGTTCCCCCAGCTCTTGCCTGATACATTTTTTTTTCATAAATTCTGAGTCTTGGGCCAGATACCCTTTATTGCTCTGTAGCAAATGGTGCTAGTCTATCCACCACTCACAGCATCAGGATTAATACCAGTGAGAGGCAGAGGAGGTTTCAAGTAGATTTCTTGATTCCAGTTTTAATTTTATTTTCACTTTTTGTGGATATGTAATAGTTGCACATATTTGTGGGCTGAAGGTGGTATTTTGATACAAGCATACAATGTGTAATGATCAAATCTACCCCAATTAATATCATCTTTCCTTCTTTACTACAAGCTCTGCTGACTTCAGGGCAAACACTAGATGCAGAAACAACTGCTTTAGAACAGGCCACTTAACTAGTTCTCGCCATTGTGTAAGGTCTAATCTTTGTAATCAATGCCTTATTCCATATCATTAGCAGTGGTTCTGTACCTCTGACCATCACTAATTGATACAGAAAGTGATGTAGCCAGTAGAATATAGGGTGATGATGACAGAGAACTTGTTTGTATTGTTTTCTGTTGTTTCTTCAATGATGAGAACATTGTCTGGCATGTAGTGGATTCTCAACAGATAATGGTGGAATGATTGAGGACTTCAAGGGTCAGGACTGAGGAGAGGCAAGAGAAAAGATATTGGAGTGCCAGGAAGGATGGAACAATGAACCTGTAGTGAACTGTAATGATACATTGTCCTTGCTACAAGATAGGTAATACTAACATTTATCAATATCTAAAGTCTGCACAATCCATTATTTAGCTACTAGATATATATGGCTATTGAGAACATGAAATAAGACTAGTGTGAATTAAGATGTTCAGTAAGCATAATATATATACCAGGTTTCAAAAACTTGTCAAACAAAGAAAAATATCAAATTAATAATTTGTATCTTGATTACTGTTTGAAACGACAATATGTTGGATGTATTGGGTTAAATAAACTATACTGTTAAAATTCTTTTTTTAAATCTGTAATGTGGCTACTAGAAAATTTAAAATTAAGTATTTAGCTGACATATTTCTGTTAGACATACTTCTCTTGTTTGTCTAAGTGCTTCTTTTGTAGAGGTTTCTAAAATCATTGCAAATCAGAGCAACCTCATTTTATTGACATGTAAAACTAGCTGTCTTATAAAGGTAATCTTCAAATAATGACATCTTAATGTCATTAATGTCATTTAATCTTCACAAGAGATCTTTGGTTTGCCCATTCTTTACTGATAGGGAGTACCATCTAAAATGGGCTAGGCACTTTGGGAGGTACATATATTGTAACAGAAAAACTCTCTTGAATCAGGAGCTATGTCTTTTAACATCTTTTGTAGTGATTTTACCAGCAAAAGTAGCATTCCTTTCTGTACAAAACCAAAAAATAGACTTCCATTAAGCATGAAGCAGCTTTTTGTGTCCAGGACTCTTTAGGTAAGAATATCTTTCCAATTTGCTTTTGCTGATAGTGCTGTATTTCAATGTCTCTCTAGTAATTGCCTTAAAATATCAAATTCTCACTGTCTCCTAAAATCACAAAAGATTTATAGCAAAAATTGCCTTTGATTGTATCATAAAGAATATTCATATATATTCATTTTATAACCTATATTTTATAATTTCAAAATATACAGACATCCTCTTGACAATTCCATGGATGACTTTGGAATTATGTTTTGAGTGTAAGTTGATTGTATGAACAAGAGTCCAATAAAAGTTTTAATAATTTTACTTTTCTGTCAAAAGCTGTGTGTAATGGTGATTAATAATTTCTCCTAGGTACAACTTCAACTTCGTCTGTACTTTCAGGGTTCTGATTTTTCTTAGATCTTCCTTGATTTTACAAAAAATAGACAAATGTTTGAAATACATTTTTTGACAAAAATTTATGGATGTTTGAATCACATTTTGAAGCTTGTTCTCCAAATCTAAATATGCCATTCTTTCTGAAACAGGTATTGCCACAGATCTTTTTTTAATCTAGTCTTTTCATGAGATATACAAACTTATGAACTTAGATTCTTCTAGAAATACCATTTTTGTTAATGTTTTCTGCTAGAATTACAAGTTGAAGATGAGTAAAATAACATTTCTTTCTTTCAGATGTTTGGATCATTGGCTATGAGTTTAAACATTTTACAGAGGAAATATAGGATTTACTATTTTACTAAATTTCAATGTTGAGATTATTTTAATCAGTATGAATAAATTATATGTTCATGATTACATTATTAGATGTAAATGAATGCCCTAATTATATAGTCTTTGTAAGTAAGGTTCTCTTTGGTTTGTTATTTTAGACAATATTTATTACTAGATAGTTTATATTCCAGTATATGATAGTACAAAGTAAAATGATTTGAAAAAAATACTTCTATAAATTGAATAAAAGAAGTTATCTCTCTAACTTGTCCAGAATTAATCTGAATTTGCAAATGTTTTCTAAAAAATCAGATAATCGGAGCATTTACAGGTATTTTATATTATTTGCATTTGGTTTGGTTTTACAGAATCTGAAACTAGTTTAAAATTTACAAGGTATTTTAATGACTTTCAGAGGAGATAAGAAGTGACCATGGTCCAACTGTGTCTTTAAGCTACCCAGTTGCCTCTCATTTCACATGTGCTCTGCTCATTGGTGGATACAGCTACCAGCATGGTTTTAATGACCTTAAAAATGCCATTGGCTCCCAAATCTACCACTCAATATTCAATACACACACAAACACACACACACATGCACACACACACACACATATATATATATATGTCAGATAGTTCATGACTTACAACAGTTCAGCTTCCAACTTTCTGACTTTACGATGGGTTTGTTGGGGTATTAAATGAATTTTCACTTCATGATATTTTTGACTTGGGTTTATCAGGATATAGCCCTGTACTTGGTTGACAAGCATTTGCATGTATATTCAAAGTTCAATAGTTATTACAAATCAATACAACTGAAGCTGAATTCCAATTGTAATCTCTTCACCCCATATCTTAAAACCTGTTCTTCTTCCTTAATTCACCATCAATTCATGATTCCACTCTCTATTTAGTCAGCAGTGAAAAAAAATACCAGGTTGAATGGACTTTGGCAAATTCTCTTGAATGGGCGGCCACATCCCCTTTATTTGTACATGATTGTGCACATTTGGGTATAATATTCACTTTTAAACTTATATCCAAAGATGTAGTAGCAAAATATAAACCCTAAGTCCACTATAATATAGATGTACACTGTAATCCAGGAGCTATAATTAAAAATAATAACAAGACAAAAATGACATTTCACAAAAGATGTTATAGAAATGACCACTAAAAGTGTTAAACATTATTTGTTATCAAGAAAATGAACACTGGAATTACAATGAGATATAAATTCACCCACAAACATTTAAAACTGCACTGACAAGTTCCTCTTCTGGCTCAGTGAATAACAGAAAATGTATATACCATGCCATGTGAAACAATTAAAAACCAAAGGGAAATATGGAAACAATGGTATTTCAAGACAGTAAACTTTGGGCAACAAAGGACAGTGATCACTAAGAGAAGAGAAACAAATAATGTGAGCTGATTGCTAAAGTACCCTGACTGGAGAATGCATCCCTTCCAGGGAGGAGAAAATCAGGAGCATGCATGGCAGTCACCTTCCCTTGAAAAGAGAATATAGAGAAGCCCAGGTGGTTGGCTATATCAAGAGCATGAATGAACTGTAAGATAATTTCAAGTGCCTTAGTTTATATGTAACTGGAAGACTTAAAAGGAAGAAGGAGAAAGTATATTTGAAGAGATTACACCTGTTTGTTTTTCCAAATATGATAAAAGTTATAAATCCACATATCCAAGGAGCTCAATATCTCTAAACATGAGAAACATGAAGGAAGCACACTGGGTCACACCATAATCAAACTGCTTAAGACAAGAGATTAAAATAAGTTTTAAAATGGCACGTATCTACAGAGAAGCAAAGATGACAATGAAAGCAGCCTTCTGATTGGAAATGGTGGAAGCCAGAAAACAGTGGTGTACCATCCATAACGTACTTAAAGAAAAAAAATAGCCACCCTATAATTCTGTACTCAGCAAAGATATTTTTCAAAAGTGAAATTGAAATAGAGACTCTTTAGATATAAAAATGCTGAGGGTTGCACCAAAAGCCTTGCACTAGAAAAATGTAAAGTAATTTCTCCAGGAAGTACAAAAAGATACCAGTGGAAATATTGGTTTATACAAAGTGATGAAGAACAGTGGAAATGGTAACTATATGGGTAAATATAACATATTTTAATTATTTAAGTACTTTCAGTATATAATTATTTAATACAGAAGTAGTAATGATGAAAGTGAGGCTTAAAATTTATGGAGCTTGCTCAACTTCTTGGGTCTTTAACTTAATATTGTTTTATAAATTTGGGAGACTTGGCAGCTTTATTCCTTTAAATATATTTTTGCCACACTTGTTCTTTCCTCTTTTCCTAAGAGTTCAGTTACATATACATTATGTTACTCAATACTATATCACAGATCACTTAGCCTCATTCATTTTATTTTGATATTTTTCTCTCTGTTTTTTAGAATGAATGGTCTCTATTTTTTATCCTCAATCTGCCTAAATCCATCCAGTGAACATCCTACTTCAGAATTACACGTTCTAATTCTAGAACTTTAGTTATGTAGTTTTAATTTTTCCTGATGTTATTCCCTATATATTTCACTTATTATGAATGCTTTCTTATTTATGTCCTTGAATATATTTGTAATTGCCCCATTAAAATCTTTGTTTCTTAATTTTAACAATTTTAACCTTGAGATAACAGCTTGGTCATCTCAAGGGTAGTTTTCATTACCTACATTTTCTCTTCCAACTGCAGTACATTATTCTGTTTCTTCTCACTTTTATTATTTTGGTTGTATACTGGACAACTTTAAGTGCTGGCTGAAGGTGGTGGCACTCTAGAATTGGTGGTCATAGAGGAAGATGATGCAATCCTACTATAATCTTGGACCCAATTTTAGCAATAGAGACTATAGTTTATTCCTCCTGTATTGTCCTTTTGTAAAGATTGCATGTGACAACCACTGTGAATTCTAGGTCTTTTGTAAAGATTGCATATGACAACCACTGTGAAGTCTAGGTAACAGTAAATCATGAGAGAATCTGAGAGGTACAATGGTTGGACCATAGTATAAACACTTAGAGCCTACTCACATCTGCTAGATCTAATCTGGGTTTCAGCTGTGGATACCATGAATAGGTCTAGGTGTGTTTGACTTATTTATATGCTGATAGTGTGATAGAATCTAACCTAAATTGTGAGCCACAAATCTTCACTTTTTGCCTTCAAATTCCTCCTTCACTAAAGACCTGGAGAGGACATTTTTCAGGCTACGTTCATGTATTACTCAGTTGCTAAGAGAGATAATGCCCCCAGGGAAAATCTCAGATGAGAGAGGGAAAGTATTAGATAACTCTCTTGTTTTTTTGTCATTTTAATAAACAACTCATTGAAGTATTCTGGTTACTTCTTAGGAGGTAATTATTCACTGTAACTATCTTTGCTTCTTGTTGCCTCCCTTTCCCAACTCCCTTAATTCTTCTACCTTGGACAAGCTCCCAAATGATTGTGCATAATTTCTTATAGAACCAATATCAAAACTAAAATAAAGTTCAAAATGTTGTCTCTTGTAAAAGAGGATTGAAGTAAGATATGTTCAAGGAGATATCATGAGATTAGGGATAGTTATTTAAATGTTGAAGAACTTTGGGCATTTTCAAAGAAGAAGACAAAAGATTCAATTTCTCATGTAAAATTATTGTGGTTTTTAGAATGGCGATCATTAAAAAGTCAGGAAACAACAGATGCTGGAGAGGATGTGGAGAAGTAGGAACACTTTTATACTGTTGGGAGTGTAAATTAGTTCAACCGTTGTAGAAGACAATGTGGTGATTCCTCAAGGATCTAGAGCCAGAAATACCATTTGACCCAGCCATCCCATTATTGGGTATATACCCAAAGAATTATAAATCATTCTACTATAAAGACACATGCGGCCAGGTGTGGTGGCTCACGTCCGTAATCCCAGCACTTTGGGAGGCCACAGTGGGCGGATCACAAGGTCAAGAGATTGAGACTATCCTGGCCAACATGATGAAACCCCATCTCTACCAAAAATACAAAAAATGAGCTGGGCATGGTGGTGCGTGCCTGTAGTCCCAGCTACTTGAGAGGTTGAGGGAGGAGGATCACTTGAACCTGAGAGGCGGAGGTTGCAGTGAACCGAGATCGCACCACTGCTCTGTAGCCTGGCAATAGTGCGAGACTCTGTCTCAAAAAAAAAAAAACAAAAAGACCCATGCACGCATATGTTTATTGCAGCACTCTTCACAATAGCAAAGACTTGGAACCAACCCAAATACCCGTCAATGATAGACTGGATAAAGAAAATGTGGCACATATACACCATGGAATACTATGCACCCATAAAAAAGGATGAGTTCATGTCCTTTATAGGTGCATGGATGAAGCTGGAAACCATCATTGTCAGCAAACTAACACAGGAACAGAAAACCACCGCATATTCTCACTCGTAAGTAGGAGCTGAACAATGAGAATACATGGATACAGGGAGGGGAACATCACACACGGGCCTTTCAGGGGGTGGGGGCTTAGGGGAGGGATAGCATTAGGAGGAATACCTAATGTCGATGGCAGGTTAATGGGTACAGCAAACCACCATGGCATGTGTGTATCTATGTAACAAACCTGCACGTTCTGCACATATATCCTAGAACTTTAATAAAAATAAAAATTGTTATGGATTAGCTATTGTTAAGTGCAGCACTATTTAGGTAAATGAGTGTGTCTAAAGGGCTTGTAAATACAATATTCTCTCAAGTATTTACTCTATACACTTGACTCTATGAAGATGTATCAAAATTAAACAGTAATTCAAATAATAATACATTCTGAAGGTTGTGACCAAATTAATGAGGTTTTGATGGTGTTGTATGTTTGCTCGTGTTCAAGTAATCCTTTCCACGTCTGTTAATGTTAGAATTATTGGTCTCAGATGAACACCTACCAGGGGACTCAGATTTACTAACCGATGTATTTTTGTGTTACCAAGAACATCACCCTCTGCAAATAAGAATATAAGGGAGGCAAATCAACATCAATAACAATAAATACCTTTACAAGGAGAATTCTGAAATAGACATAACCTGTATAAATGCTACATTATGGCTTCTTTTATTCAAGCAATATTCCAAAGTCCATGCTTTAGTAAAGATGGTTGCTCGGTGCTTTTTAAAAGGAGAATGGGAATTTGTATTACTATAAGGATGAGCACCAAGTTTTATACTTTTAAATGTTGTAGGGGCAGCCTCCCTACTGCTCAGTACACAAGGCTTTTATCCAACCAATCCTGTATTGATCAGTATGTTTTTGTTGTTAAAAAAAAAATTAAAATTCTGTACTGTTTAGATAATGGAGTTTATTTTCCAAAATGCCACTCTCTAGATGATTTAGTGAAAGGAAATTTTTGCTTCAGTGGTAAAACCTTTGAATGTCTGCTAGTTCTGGGTTCATACTGTTGCAGCTTAAGAGGGTGAAGGCTGTTCTTACAAGGACAGGCTAGGTGTAGAATTTTTACAAAATTAAATTTTAAAACAGGTTGGATCACCCCAGAACCTAGCTTGAATTAACCTGCGTATCAGTTTCAGCTTCTAGTCCAGATATATTATCCAAGCATTCTAAAGAAATTTCCATCTCCAGTTCTAGATATACTAGGACTCTATTCCCTTCCTAAATTCACTCAATTCAAATCCTAATCTCGCCTTTGATGAACTTTTCACTAACCTTTTCAGGTAGTCATCATCTGTTGCCCTTTAGGTTTATCATGTAGCATAGGAAGTATTTCTAATATTTTCATTAAGTAAAGAAATTATTATTCTTAGGAGGACAAGAATAATTTGACCGTTACTTCCCAAGTTATATTCATGCTTATGAGCTGTGAATGATATTATATTCAAATGAGATGTACATTTACACACATAAGTAGGTCAGCATATTTGGAAAAAAACTAACTAGAAATGGTTTTGTTTAATATCCTAACAAAATCCCCTTATCTTTGATACTGACTTTTATCTGGTTATCTGGTCATTTCTCATTTCAATTTTTTTCCCCCACAGATTAAAGAGGGTAAAATAAAATGCAAATAATAGAGAAGCACTCATAGTTGGAAAAATGTGCTTCATGATTGATAAATTAGTATCAAATTCCAAAATAATTACCATTAACTTTGGGTACAACAAGAAATATAAGTGGTAATGATACCCATATATAACATTTTATTATCTTTACTAAGATTTGTATATATTTAAAGTGCGTGCGTGTGTAATTGACATGAATAATACTTTGAATGCAAATGGAAAAAGTCATAAACATAATTATTATCTTCGCTTGGCTATTCAAATTTAAAAAGTTACATCCGAATAAATTCCAAGGATTATTTCTCATTCGTACTACAACATTTCCCTTAAATGTTCATTAGCACTGTCTTGATTTAATTTTGTTAATTGATAACTTGATAGCACTATAGAAAAACAAAATAAAAAAAGAGCTAAACAGTAAATTATTAACAAAATCAGGAGGTCATTATGTCAACTTACTGTATTTCGGCAGCAGATTTTGTTTTTTGTTTGTTTACTGTAGATCACTGAATCAGCATACACAAAAAGATGGAAGAATAAATACCTATGTCTATGTGGCACACACTTGGTGGAACCTAATTTAGTAATACTATATACAACTGTACATTAAAAGATTAGCCTACCCCAAAGAAAGATTTGGCCCTTTACTCCAAGCTGAGTTTTGATAAAAACTGCAGAGAAATAAGGAAATTATAATCTTTTCAATAAAAGCTATTAAGTCAATTGGATATGTACATAGAAAATATTATCCTTGACCTCTCCCTCAAACTGTACATATAAATAAATTCTAAATGGAATGTAGATGCCAATATAAAAGATAATAAAGTTTTTAGAAGAAACCAGAGAAAATCACGCAATGTCTGCACCCAAGCAGCAGTTGATAACCCCCTGCCTATCTGTGCCAGCAAAGGAGGTCTCTTCAGGCTCCTTTCATGCCCCTATGCTCCCTCATGAGCATCTACAGGTGTCCTGTGCAAGACAGATAGTAAGAGGATATTAACCCTCCTTTTGTCTGGGGATTCTAGCTATTCTAACCTGACTTGCCAGCCCACATATGTTCTTTCAAAATGTGTTACAATTTCAGTCATTTTTTTTTCTTACTTGTTTGTATGGCATCGACATCTATGCTCTGTCTCAGGTGAAGCAAAAATTTCCTTTGTCCCATTTCTCACTGGAGAGGATTGTCTCTCTCTCTCTCAAATTCAGTTTACTTCATTGACTTGTAATGTTAGCTCTCTCATGGGTTCAATAAAAGTTATGATATCTGGCTTTTCTTTCGCTGTTGTTAGTTTGAAAGTAATATTCTCTTGAAGCGTTCTGCATCCTAAGCAGAAGCAGATCACCAGGGCATTTTTATATGTTTACTTACTCTAGAGTAAAAATCAATCTGTTGAGATGTTGTACAATCAAGGTGTATAAATTCTCCTTTTCCCTGCTTATGTCCACTTGGGTGTTGCTAGAATTGAGCAAGCATTTTATAACAGAAAGAAGGATGATTGCGCACCTGGTCTAATCTTTTTCTTTTTTTTTTAATTATACTTTAAGTTCTAGGGTACATGTGCATAACGTGCAGGTTTGTTACATATGTATACTTATGCCATGTTGGTGTGCTGCACCCATCAACTCGTCAGCACCCATCAATTCATCATTTATATCATGTATAACTCCCCAATGCAATCCCTCCCTCC
>NW_016804196.1:1106141-1113946 GCF_001698545.2 Rhinopithecus bieti | reverse complement strand
GCTAGCTTTTGAATGTGTTTGCTCTTGCCTCTCTAGTTCTTTTTGGTCTAATCTTTATTTGTAAATAGTAGAGACAGATTCTGCAGTCCACATTTGTAATACATCACAAGGCTAAATTAGACTAGCAAGCATATACTTTTTTAAACTTTGCTGGACAGAAATATTATCTCCTATTTAATTGTATGTTTTTGTCATGATATGAAATAGTAGAGAATAAAAGCAAAATGAAGAATACCAAGCTCTTTCTTCTACTTTCACTCACTTCTGGTATTTTGGCTTCCATATTAGGATTAGTGCCCATTTCTCCTCTGCCCCTACAATGCGTGTGGACACATAACAGTAACTACAGTTTTTGCCCTTCTGTTTTTAGATCGCTGCAGTCTCTGGGAAGTTGAATATGACTGTGTTACTACTGACCATCTCAGAAAGAAGGACAAACTGCCCAGTTTTCTGCTTGACATAAACACTATGTTTTTGTAAGCCAAATGCAGAAAGGTAGAGATAAAAACCTGAATCATATTGCTACCTTTCTTTCAAGAAAGAACAAAATATCTGGCTTACAGTAAACATTTAATAATAAATGAATGAATGAATGATAACTTCTGATTATGATGGCTAATTGGGAGCCACGTGTTATAATTAAATAATTTCTCCTCCAGCTCCAGATGTTGGTGATCGCTAATTGCCACTCTTAGATTAAATGTTAATCTCTTTTCCCTTTCTTAATTGTTTCTTTGCTGGGGAATTGGGAGAGGCTGCATCAGCAATCATTATCTTGATAGAATTTTTAACTAAAAATTCTCACTACTTTAACTATTCTATTTTAACGAAGAATCTGCAACTCATTCTGACTTTTTAACTTAATTCGAGTGATTTTTCTTTACCTTTGTGATATCCTACAACCTATGGCCACATAGTCCACCTCTATAATTTACAAAATTCATGGAAGGGAAGTCAGGTAACTTTTCCTTTCACAATTAATGCAATAACAATACCTCTCCTATGTACCTTATATATTGTTCAGGATCAAATGAGATTGTAAGCACACAAGTTTTTGCTGAACCATGTGTATATTCATTATGGATCTGACTCTCTCTCTAAATTATGGGCTTCTGTCTCAGCATGTAATATGTGCTTTCTAATTGTTGACAAAATACATTAAATATTTGTAATATAAGGACAATCATAATAATAAATAAAACAATGTACAGAATAGATTTATAACTTATTTGCTATTTCTTATTAAACTAAATAGGGAACCATGCATATAGTTCAGAATTCCATCCAGGTAGCTGACTGCTTCAGTAGAAATGGATGATGGGCCCTCATTTTCTTGGTCCTGTTTACTCCAGTTCCTAGCTATGAGATCTATGTAAAGTTATTTAATTTCCCTGATCCTTTAAACTAGAAATAATATTCATATTCTATAATACATTAATTTTATAATTTATAATCTACATAAATTACATGTAAATATATATGTTTATAAAAATTATATTTGTTATTGTACTATTTTATCTTGATTCTATAGTTCCTAGGATAGGCTTGCTGCACATAGTTACCTTTTAAATGTTTCTTTTTCTTTCCTTTTCCTGCAGATACTTGAAATTAGTGAAAACTTTGTGCAATACGCATTCTGCTTAGAAAGTATATCAGGCTGGGGGCGGTGGCTCACACCTGTAATCCCAGCACTTTGGGAATCTGAGGCGGGCCGAGCACATGAGACCAGGATTTTGAGAAAAGCCTGGCCAACATCGCGAAACCCTGTCTCTACTAAAAATGCAAAAATTAACCAGTTGTGGTGGTGCGTGCCTGTAGTCCCAGTTACTGCGGTGTCTGAGGCAGGAGAATCACTCCAGCCTGGGAGGCGGAGCTTGCAGTAAGCTAAGATCGCGCCACTGCACTACAGCCTGGGTGATAGAACAAGACTCTGTTTTTTTTTTTTTTTTTTTTTTTTTTTTTTTTTTTTTTTTTTTTTTAATGTATATCAAACTTCAAATATTAACTACATGTTTGGCCAGGAGTGGTAGCTCATGCCTGTAATCCTAGCACTTTGGGAGGCTAAGGTGGGCCAATCAGTTGAACCCAGGAGTTTGAGACCAGCCTTGGCAACATGATGAAACCCCATCTCGACAAAAAATACAAAAATCAGCAGGACATAGTGGTGCGAGAATAAGTACCTGTACTCCAAGCTAATCAGGAGGCTGAGCTGGGAGGATCACTTGAGCTGGGGAGGTTGAGGCTGTGGTGAGGCAAGATTGCACCACTGCACTCCAGCTTGGTGTCACGGTGAGACCCTGTCTCAAAACAAAACCAAAACCAAAAATGAACAAACAAAAATACATCTTTATCATGTTTAATCATGAATTCAAATAATCCAAATGTATTACTAAGCTATTAGTATTAAACAAGCTAAATGGTAATTTAACCCATAGATAACATAATTTAACATTTAATGTTAAACATTTGAAATAATCGACTAAACCAAGGAAAGGAAGAATAAAATAAATCTCTTTCTTCAACTTCTATTCATTCTTCAGGCTTCAGGCTATATTTAATATCTTCAGAGAAAATCCAGAGGACTTCTGGACAAACCCGGCTCATCATACTAGCTATTTTCAAGCTACCCTATTCCACACATAATAAATGATTTCTGAATTTTTGGTCATCTCTTCTTTGTAAGCTTTGTAAGGGAAATGACCATTTTGGTCTTATTACTGGCTTGTCAGTCCTTAGTATAGTATCTGAAATACAGGCTAGTGCCCATGCATTTATTCAACAAGTATTTATTGATTTTCAATGTAATTTTAAATGTAATGGAATTCACATTTTTTATTTTAAATAGTACTCATTTAAAATGTTATGATGCTATTTTAACTCGAAGCCAGAAAACTGTCATTCTTGAGTCTAAGGTCATGCTACCAAATCTAATTTCCTATAATGAACTTGCTTTCCCAAGTTCCACAAGGAAGAAGTCATTGGTGTCAATGATTTGAAGCTCCAATTCCTTGGTAAATATATGTATATAATTATAATTTTAAAAATTGCCATATTTTAAAAGGCATGCAACATATTTCTTCTGGGAAAGCAGTTGATTGAGGAAGAATTACTATTCGCAAGATTCCAGTCAACAGAAAATGACATGATGTTTGAAAAAACAGACAAATATACAGACAACTAAGTTAAGCCTTCTCTTTTTTTTATGTTTTCCCAAAAGTTCAGTATATTTTTTCTGCTGTTCTTCAAAATATTTTAATAATGGTGCAATTCCAGTATCAGTGAAGAAAAAACAATTTTTTTCATTATTTTTTCTTTATTTTTTTTTTTGAGGAGTCTCACTCTGTCGCCCAGGCTGGAGTTTAGTGGCGCGATCTTGGCTCACTGCAACCTCAGCCTCCCAGGTTCAAGTGATTCTCCTGCCTTAGCCTCCAGAGTAGCTGGAACTACAAGCACGTGCCACCATGACTTTTGTATTTTTAATAGAGATGAGGTTTCTCCATGTTGGCCATGCTGGTCTTGAACTCCTGACCTCAGGTGATCCACCCGCCTTGGCCTCTGAAAGTGCTGGGATTACAGGTGTGAACCACCATGCCCGGTCAAAATCTTTTAAATAGTGTAGTTTCATATCACTTGAAAAGAACTAGTTAAGGATGTGTCAATAGTATTACTGTGTTTAAAGAAAAAAGAACATTTTATTTTTGTCTTTTATTAGAAAAAAAATAAAGTATTTCCACATATACATTGTATACATAATATTTTATTTTAAAATTTTGTTAATCACAAAACATTACTAGTGAAATTTATTTTCAATGTACTCATTTAAAAATTATCTATAAGCATAAATATAATAATTATGAGTAAAGCAGCTCTGGATAGGATAATGGCATATCTTCTCTGAAAAGCACACTATTTAGCTATAAAAACATGACAACAGTATGGTTCTAATTACCTCCCATATTTTAGAGGGTGGCAGCTGGCCAATGAATTGCATTTTTTTCTCCTGAAAATATATAATTAAATAAATAGTAGATGAAGCTTTTGTTGACTCTTGGATATGTAAATTAGGCATGCTATTTAACAAGTTATTTTGTCATCCTGATGAGTGGAAACATTGATTTGCAAGACTAATTATACTCACTATTTTTAGAACAAGCAAAGGGCTTTGCTTTATGTAGTTTTGTAGGGCATCAGAATTAGACTGTCAGGTTCCCTGCAGGTCAGGCCTCTCCAGCAGATGCTGGAAATGTTTACATAAAACTCACTTTAGTGAAGGAAGTGAGGTTCATAATTCAATAACTTGCTGTGGATCCATTTTGCATCTTGAAGTCAATAGGAGCTGTCTGCTTAGACATACCTTCCCAAATGTCAATGAGGATCTGCATCTGTAAATAAGCTTCTCATTACTAATACATCTTTAGTGATCAAATAAGTCTAGACCTTTATTAGTCCTCCAAAAAGCACAGTATAAAAAATATTTCTTTTTTGAGTTAGTAAAATGTCCTGTGGTTCTATTGAGACTCATCGCACAAATTTGTTTTGTGCTATCGGGCTTCAAAGACAGTCCCACAGGAGGAGTTAGCATGTCAGTGTTGGAGTTATTCAAAGAAATATAAAAAAAAATACTCCTTACCAGGGAGAGAATTATATAACTACTTTAACATAAAATTATATTTTAGGCTTCTGATTTTCAACTACAGTGAAACTCAGCTTTTTCATGGAATGGAGAATAGATTTTCTGGACTAAAACTTTTGAAGAACTACTGTCTCTTAGGCACGTTTTGGGTGTAAATCTGTGAATTGGAATTTCGAGTCAAGAATAAGTGGCAAATGTACATAACATGGAGACATGTGTTCAAGTTTCATGTTTGTGTGTCAGGGCCTGCTTAGAGCACTAAATGTATTATCCAATAGAAAACAGAATCTCCCTTCTTTGTTCCTTACTGAGATGTTTGCCAAGAAAAACAGTTTTTGACTATACAGCAACAAGGAGGGAGCGTGCTACTAGAATTAGTTCTGGACAAGGGCTATCACAATGCTGTTCAAATGAACTCTCTTCCTGATAAATCAACGTGTCTCTATGGTAGTTGATATATTGCTACTGGAGAAGAAGTAAAATCATGGAAGGAATTGCATGTTTCATAAGTGCTTGCACAGTGTTTTAGGGACTCAATGTCAGTCAAGGCACAGTTTGGAGTTGATGCTCTTGCTAGTGGCAATAGCTATATTTGCAAGATGCAAATCTGCATCATTTATATTAAACTATAGTGTTAAACCTTACCCTCCATCCCCTTGCTCCCACAGTGTGGAGATATATGTGGACAGTTAGACACTAAAGATCACATTTGAAAAAGTAAAACTCTAGTTAACAGCATGTATCTTATTTTTTTAAATTCTGTCCTCAATACTAGTTAAAGACCTATTTCACCTGTACCTTTTAAAAGACGAATTAAATATGACCTCAGTTACATGTTATATAACTACAGGTAGAGGTGAAATAACCTTTGTTGAAGATCAGTTACATGGGCTAGGCACTATGATAGAAACTTGATACATGTTCTTTAATCGCACAGCAATGCTGTGAGATAGTAATTACTGTTCTTGCTTCACAGAAGCTGAGGGCCACAGATGTTACTAACGTGGTCTTTTCATCTGGTGTTTGAACGATCTCTAAAACAATTCTTTTAATTAGTCATTAGCTAATACTTAAAGATTGCTAGTAATGAAAAATTGCACACGGTTTATTGAGCTCAAACATTTCTATCATTGTCCTATCCAACATCTTAGAAACCAGCCCCAAGTGCACAAATGGCTATTTAAATTAAAATTAAATAAAACTAAAAATTCAGATTCTCAATCTTGCCACATGTCAAGGACACAATAATCACATGTGGCTAGTGGTCATCATACTGGATAGAACATATTATGAAACATTTTCAATAATACAGAAAATTATATTGGAAAGTGCTGGTCTATAGTTTTATATATATACATATATACACACACACATACACATATATATGTGTGTATATATGTGCATACATATATACATATATATGTTTGTATATTGTGTTGGTCTGTTTTGAATTGCTATAAAGAAAAGAAATTACTCTAAAGAAAAGTTGCTAATTTTAAAGAAAAGAGGTTTAAATGGTTTATTTTGTAGATTTTACAGGAAACATTCTGCTCACATCTGCTTCTGATGAGGGCTTCAGGAAGCTCACAATCCATGGTGGAAGGCAAAGTAGGAGCAGGTACATCACATGGTGAGAGCAGGAGCAAGGGAGTGCTGGGAGGAAGTGTCACACTCTTTTAAACAACCAGATCTCACGTGAACAGAGTGAGAACTCATCACCCAGGGGATGGTGCAAAAACATTCATGAGAAATCCATCCCCATGATCCAATTATCAAGGCCCCACTCCAACTTCAGGAATCACATTTCATCGTGAGATTTGGAGGAGACAAATATCCAAACCATATCATAGATACATATATCCATATCCTTTAAATGAATTCACATGCAGATGCCTAATATATAAAAGAAATTCAAGAAGACCTGCTCTCTGTAGGGTCTGAGCAGTATTAAATCCAGCTTACTGATTAGCGCCCTTCACCCTCCACATGATGGCTCTTAAGCACCTTGTAATACCCCTATGGCTTGAGAGCACAGTATGAAGATTTTTCTTAGATTAAATCATTGTCATTATCATTGTAATCATTACATGTAATTCCAGAATGTCAGAGGTGGAATAGATTCCAAGATCATCTCATTCAGTCACCTCATTTTGCCAAAGAGGAAACTGAGGTGCAGGCAGTTGAAGTCATTATCACCATTCTAACTTAATATCTCACTTGTTTTTGCTGTTTGCTTATTTCCATTCACTACACATAGAGGAGAAAAATACACTAGAGTTTCTTAATTGAAGTCTGTGAACTCAGATAAAAGGGCACAATTCCCCTGAAATTGTACGTATTATTTTTGTCACCTATTGTACATAATCAAGGGGACTTATCAGTAGATCTTTATAGATCTATAGAGATTCCATCAGCATCTCAAAGTATCTTGAGATGTTCAAAATTGTAATGATCTACTGTGACCTGAATAATATATGCAACTTAAATTACCTACAGAATGTTGCACTTCAGGTGTTAAAAGACTTGCCTTATAGTACATATTGAGATAAAAAATAATAAGAAATGGGGAGGCATCAGAATTGATTCGCCTTTACAGGGATCACTTAATTGAATTAGAGCCACCATATTAAATTAAAATAAACATTTGCATATTTTATAAAGAGACCAAACATTTTGTTGCAAACACGGTAGAGGAGATATAGTTGAGAACAACTTCAAATTTTAAGAAATTGAATAAATTTTTTTATTTGCTTAAAATGTAAACAAGGAAATCAGAAACTCTAAAGCAATTATTGCCAATGATCAGAAATATTCTTGGCTTCATTTACTCTGATTTTGGTGATGTATAAAGCCCAGAGAACAAATAATGTTATGTGAAAAATATGTAGGCTGATCCTCATTTTAATTTCCATCCTTGTGGACATATAATAATTCCCTTCATGTTTTTCAAGCTTAAGTTTTCATAATTTGTTATTTTGATTCTTGTAATCTTTTTTTGAATATTGAAATATTGATACAACAAAAAATGTCATGGCAACCATGAATGTTTTTATTATTTCTAATGCTATTTAGATCCTGTCCATCTATTTAATATCAAAAGATTGAGACCTGTTAATGGTTGCTGGGGTTTTTTTTCTGTATTTTAGATAATTACGATGTTTGAACAATTATT
>NW_016804196.1:1087382-1105059 GCF_001698545.2 Rhinopithecus bieti | reverse complement strand
AAAGCAATTATTGCCAATGATCAGAAATATTCTTGGCTTCATTTACTCTGATTTTGGTGATGTATAAAGCCCAGAGAACAAATAATGTTATGTGAAAATATGTAGGCTGATCCTCATTTTAATTTCCATCCTTGTGGACATATAATACTTCCCTTCATGTTTTCAAGCTTAAGTTTTCATAATTTGTTATTTTGATTCTTGTAATCTTTTTTTGAATATTGAAATATTGATACAACAAAAAATGTCATGGCAACCATGAATGTTTTATTATTTCTAATGCTATTTAGATCCTGTCCATCTATTTAATATCAAAAGATTGAGACCTGTTAATGGTTGCTGGGGTTTTTTTTTCTGTATTTTAGATAATTACGATGTTTGAACAATTATTCTGTAGGAAATTAAATGCTGTTTACAATGCATTCACATTCTTTTTAAATGCCACTTTAAAATAACTTCTCATACAACTAGTCTTGAAAAAATAAAGCTAATAAGGCACAGAAAGGGACATTTCTGACCCAATGTCATTGGTGAAACTCTGTGTCTAGTAATGTGCAGCAACTGGGAGAGCGACAACAAGCATCCTGGTATTCAGGGATACGTGCTCCATAGCCCGGGACAGAAGTGCTGCCAGATGACCAGCATCCAGAATGGTTGATGCCCTGCTTCCCTTCACATGGTTCTTTGAAGTGGCTTTCTCTCTCACAAAAATAAAAAAATGAGCAATTAGCAAATTTTATACCCAGATGGAAGAAGACGTGAGCCTGTTCAGAATGATTATCGCATGTTGGGTTAAGCAGAGGACAGGCTTTTTATTAGCTTGATGGAATCAGGAACCTCTTGTGTCTGACAGGGATGGACAAATGAGAAAGTCCACAGGTCGGCAGCACAATAGTAATAATATATCTATTCTTGACTAAAATTTGGCAGTTGGATATTTTATCCATCCATCTATCTAACGCTTTGTATAATCTGATCAAACAGTAGAAATAGAATATGTGCATGTATGTATGTATATATTTGTATGCGTTTATGTTTATATGACCTAAAGTTTGCTTACATATTAAAAACATAGATTTCTTTAAATAAATAACTAAGCAAACCATGAAGAATTTTTTCCCAAAGAGGTTAAACAGACTCACTGTCTCGATAAAGGTTTCAATGCAAATTCCTAGGGCCAATTACTGGGTTAAAAAACACGTTACAGTTTTATACAGTCTACTTAATCTCGCACTCCCGCACTTAAAGGAAATGTTAATAAAGACTCAATACTTACAACAGGATAGCTCCAAGAGACACAGATGCTGATTTAAGGTTGGCAAAGATATCTTATAAGATCTCACACAGTGTCTTATATTAGCTGGTGTTCGTTAGTGACATCTGGATAGACACAATGTTCATTAAAGCAGCTATCCAAAATGTAATTTCCCTTTTCTGGCTCCTTGTTTTTTTTTTTATTTTTGTTTTTATTAACAAATATTAGAGTTTTATGTCATTGTAACTGTATAAAATATCTTAAATCGATAAGTATTCAATCAACAAACATGTTATACTTAATGGCTTGAATGCTTGATTTATAACTTTGGAATATTTAGAACCATTATATATGGACTTCTGTACTCTTGGTCAGACCTGTAAATGTTATGCACCAGGCTGCAGAAGACAACCATCAGAGCTTGTCACTAAGGAAATAATTACCATATCTATCAAACTCTGTATTTATACTCTACTTCTAAATTAGCCCTGAAAATTAAGAGTTTAATTGTTTTCATTTTTAATGTAAAAGGAGTACCTACGTGTTTAAGGAAATATAAGAAATAAAGTACTGAAAAGCAAACGGAAATGTAATACTCTAAAAAAGATGATTTTTTGCCATATTTTCTTCCTTGATTTTCCTATATGGATTTTACTGTAGTTGCAAACCTATTATGTATGTAATATGCATGTACATCCAGGTTCTACTTTAAAATTTTATGTAATAAACATCTTTCATATTAATACATAATGCATAAATAAGGATCACTAATATGATGGCTTTATAATGCTTGATTTGTCATTCTATATATACTGTAATTTAACTAGTCTTAATATAGAAGCAACCTAAAACCAAATAGTAAAGAAACATTGTTAAAAATATGAATCAGCCGGGCGCGGTGGCTCAAGCCTGTAATCCCAGCACTTTGGGAGGCCGAGACAGTCGGATCACGAGGTGAGGAGATCGAGACAATCCTGGCTAACATGGTGAAACCCCGTTTTACTAAAAAAAAAAAAAAAATACAAAAAACTAGCCAGGCGAGGTGGCGGGCGCCTGTAGTCCCAGCTACTGGGGAGGCTAAGGCAGGAGAATGGCATAAACCCGGGAGGCGGAGCTTGCAGTGAGCTGAGATCGCGCCACTGCACTCCAGCCTGGGCAACAGAGCGAGACCCTGTCTCAAAAAAAAAAATATGAATCAGGTCTCCACCATATCCTTTAACGCAATTGTTCATGTACATGTCGCTCACTGAATAGTCAGTGTTCACATCTCCTTACATAGAGGCATTCTCTGGTGTCCAGATCTTGTGGAACGTCTTTGCTAGGCTTTTCAACGCATCAGAGAATTAACATCCCATAGGAACAGGTCTCACTCCATGACTAATGGAAGTTGGTGATTATATATCCCACTTCCTTTACCCCTTTGGCAGGCTAGCTCAGAGGCACGTGTTCTACTCTGCTTCCAGAGTTCTCAAGTTGTAGCTGGCATGTCATTGTTATTGATCCTTTTCTCTCCATCATTTCCTCACTCTCCTACCAGCATTTCTAGCACCATTCCCAAATAATGAATGTGTCCTAAAAATCTGAAGTTTTTACTCTCCTGTCATTAGAGTAACTGGACAATCAACAACTTTCTTTCTTTCCTTTTTTTTTTTGGTTATTGTTGTTGTAGTTGTTGTTGTTTTGAGATGGAGTCCCGCTTCGTCGCCCAGGCTGGAGTGCAGTGGCGCAATCTCGGCTCACTGCAACCTCTGTCTCCCGGGTTCACGCCATTCTCCTGCCTCAGCCTCCTGAGTGGCTGGAATTACAGGCGCCCGCCACCTCGCCCGGCTAATTTTTTGTGTGATTTTAGTAGAGACGGGGTTTCACCATGTTAGCCAGGATGGTCTCTATCTCCTGACCTCGTGATCCGACCGTCTCGGTCTCCCAAAGTGCTGGGATTACAGGCTTGAGCCACCGCGCCCGGCCCAATCAACAACTTTCATATCCTCCTCTGTTTAGTACTGATCCAAGAATGATGTCTGTAAATTGTTTTAGGAAAATGTTCTCAGATTTCTTAGTTGTCGAAGAAAATTAGACAAAACTAAAGAGGATACCAGGTTTGAGAAATTCTATTATTTGATACTCTACCAATGTTTTCAAAACATAAAACAAAGCTATCAAACGAGGTATGTTGTTTAATCTGCTGTTATTTGAGGACCAATCAAGTTGAGAAATATACCAATTAGAGTTCAGAAAATATATATTTGATACATGAAAATAATATCTCATTTAAAATTATGTTATTAATAAGAAGACTAAGCATCTTACCCTATGTATGTGTGTCTCGGCTGAATCCTCCTTCTTAAGCACCATTTAATGGGGCAGGCAGGTAGAGGAGGAGGCTTTCAAGTCAGGTCTAGTTTCAGCTTCCTCTAGGAACTCCCACTCACTAGCCTTGTGACCGGAGGCACGCAACCTCTTCAAATCAGTTTCCTTACTCATAAAACTGAGATACTGATATCAACTAAACATTAAAATTTAGGTAATACATCTAAAGCACTGAGCCCATTGACATATGATAAACATTCAGAAAATAGTAGGTATGTTCAAATTATGCCCCTTTAAGGTATCTTACACTAACTTAAAAAAAAAAAACCACTATCATTTATTTACTACATAATGAGTTCACATACAATTAACCATCTATCTTTTATTCGTATTTACTGTGTTTAGCAAGCATGAGTGGCACAGAGAATGCTTATGTACATGTAATCAAATTGGCCTATTTTATCCTTTCATCTAGCATTTCTAAACTTATTTTTTTCTCTCATCCTCTGAGGTTAGACAAATGTTTAAACCATTTAATTACAAATATTTTGAATTAATATTTTCTCCTGAGGTTATTACCTCATTTTGGAGGAAAAAAAGAAAGCACAAATTGTTCAATGAGCTTCTCCTTATGTATCTTAACAAATATTTTTATTTGCAAATATTCTCTTTCTTTGCTTAAGAGTCTGTAGGAAACACAACTACGTTTCTCTGATACAAACTTGTGGAATTCATATTTTCTTGCTGGGGCAAAAGGACTCCCTATAGACTGACTCCACCTTGTGTTTGAACTTCACTTTCCCTTGAGCCTGTCTCCAAGCAGGGCAGTCTCACTTCTGTTCTTCTTCCATCATTTTTTGTCCACTTCCACTTCAAGCCTTTGTTTGCTCTGTATACCCTCTTAGATTTTGATCTTTTTTATACTCCTATATTAAATTTATTTCAATGTCTTGCATATGATAGTTTCTTTCCATGAAAAGATTACTGACTAGTAGGGCCAATATTAAACTTTTTATTAATGCCTTTGTCACTCAAGCAAAATTCTTGTAGGCAGACCTCTAAGATAGCCCCCAAGTTGTCTGCTACCCATATAATCCTCTCCCGAGTGCAAATAGAAGTTGTAAATATGATGGAAATTTACTCCCTTGATGATAGTGTGCAATATGGCAAAATAGACTTTTCAGATAACATTAAAGTTCCTAATCCACCGGCTTTGAGTTCTTAAAAGATAAGTTATCTTGGATGAGACCTAATCAGGTGAGCGCTTAAAAGACACAAGATGCAGCAGCAGACACTCCTACTGGCCTGGAAGAAAGCAGACAATGATGTTGTGAACTGCTTTCGGAAGACAGTACGGGGGTGTCCTTGAGTCTTTCTACTGGCCGTCCTGCTCACAGCCAGCAAAACAAACAAACAAAAAACCCAAGTACGTTAGTTCTGCACCACAAGGAACTAAATTCAGTCAGCAATCTGAAAGAGCTCGAGAGAAAACACTGAATTCCAGAACAGAACACAGCCCTGGCCAAAACCTTGATTTCGGCTTTTAAAATCCTAAGTATGCTGGGCCAGGTGGCTCATGCCAGTAATACCAGCACTTTGGGAGGCGGAGGTGGGTGGATCACCTGAGGTCAGGAGTTCAAGACCAGTCTAGCCAATATGGTGAAACCCCGTTTCTTTTGTTTTGTTTTGTTTTGAGACGGAGTCTCACCTGTGGCCCAGGCTGGAGTGCAGTGGCGCCATGTCAAGCTCCGCCTCCCGGGTTCACGCCACTCTCCTGCCTCAGCCTCCCGAGTAGCTGGGACTACAGGCGCCCGCCACCACGTCCAGCTAATTTTTTGTATTTTTAGTAGAGATGGGCTTTCACCGTTTTAGCCAGGACAGTCTCAATCTCCTGACCTCGTGATCCACCCGCCTCGGCCTCCCAAAGTGCTGGGATTACAGGCTTGAGCCACCGCGCCCAGCGAAACCCCATTTCTACTAAAACTACAAAAATTAGCTGGGCGTGTTGACACACGCCTGTAGTCCCAGCTACTCAGGAGGCTGAAGCAGGAGAATCACTTAAACTTAAGAGACGGAGGTTGCAGTTAGCCGAGAACGCACCACTGCACTCCAGCCTGGGCAACAGAGAGAGACTGTAAAATCCTAAGCAGAGGCCTTACCTTTGCTGTGCCTGGACTTGACCTGCAGAAGCTGTAAGATGGTAAATGGTGGTGGTTTTAAGTTCCTACATTTGTGGTAATGCAGCAATAGAAAATGAATACATCCTATATTATCCTCTGGCTCACATACAATTTTACAGTCTTTCTTAGGTCTTTTTTGTTTTGTTCTGATGGACTTATGAAGACACGCTCATTTCAATAATCTGTGTAAATTTCAGAAATTTTTCACAGAGAAAATAAGGCAGAATAATTTGGCACATGAACGTACCTCAGAGTTACAAAACATATACATATATCAAATTGTAAGACTTACAGCCAACTTCTAGTGTCGAATCACAATTTGGTGAAATGAGGTAATAATAATAGTAAAGATTACAATAAAATTATTAATGACAAGCAGGTCACACTTAAAATGTGGTGTACTTAATATGTAAAAATTTTATTTAAACTTCACGATATTTTAATTTTCCTATTTCAACAGATGAGAAAATACCCTTAGAAAAATTGAGTGACTTGCCAAAATTCAGTCACTAAGTGGTGGAATTGGATATTAAAGGAGGCTGCCTAACTCCACAGACAGAGTTTTGATCGATGCCTTCACATTTTGTGAACAAAAACACACAACAAAATACAAGGGTCATTTTTAAAAGGATGACTATTACATTTGGGATATACAGAGTGAAGATCAGCCAAGAACAACCAAATTCATTAGTCTTTAATATTTGAGAACATGATGCATTAAGATTCAGACCAAACTCAAATATTTATCATCCAGGTACCTAAATGCTTCACAGATATCAAACTGTTGGCAAGCATAAGCCTGAAAATCCTAATTCATTGAACTGCTAATTCATTGAACTACTCATACTATTAAGTAGGGGTTATACAACATAGAATAACTTAATAGAACTTTACAGATGATTTAAATCAAGACCATCATACAAATTAGTGATATGAATCTTGGGAGAGAAAGACTTACTCAAGATCAGCCAATTTTCCTTCTTAATTAACATTGCCCTCAAGAAACAAGAAAATCATATGTGCAACGTAAATAAAGCCATAAGAGTTGAAGTCTGCTCATTGCCCTGGAATCATCCTTAGGTGCTTTTCTTGAATATGAAATGTGTGTTTTTCTTTCCTCTCCTGTGTAGAATCATTGGGGGTTATAAAATCAGGTTTGGGGCCTGATTTTAGGCAGGTTGTGACAACTGGGAGAAGGCCTGTAATATTTACAGAATTAACAACACAAAATAATGGCACACCAAAAATGTGAGTTAGTTCCAAGGCCATAGAATATAAGCTTTCAGATCTATGTCAGTTGAATTTTCAAACTTAGTCATATTTTCAGAACCTCTTATAATTGTCATTACTTCTATTGTTGTGTGTGGAAATCCAGAGTCCCTTATACTCTAATTCTCTTAGTGTCCTGGAAATTTTCTAACAAATTCCATCAACTTCCACAGTAATATCTCATATGCCATAGCTTTTGCTAAATATACTCTACAATACACCCCCACACCTATGCACAATTTCTTTTCAGCCTCCCTGGAAATCCATCAGAAAATAACCACCAAAGACAGGTGGCTACAAGCCACTTCGAATATGCCCATCCACTGTATCTTCTTGCATGTACTTTGTTGGGTATGCATTAAGTGCAATATTATGCATGCCTATTCAATAGGTCAGATATTGACTACAACTCATAGCAAGCAAGTGCAAAATCCATCCCAATATTTTTTTCTGCTCAAATCAATGGGCATTGGCTTTAAAGCAAAAATCAGTAATAGTGACAGATTTCAATGCTCTTGCTAGAAATTTATGTTAATGCAAACAGCCTCTACGTTATACATGACCCAGTGGCATAGGAGGCGGATAATCAATATCTTTATATCCCTTCTTGGATTAAATTCTCTTCTTGGAGTATGCTAATTAAAAGCGAACCATAGTGCTAATATTTTCCGCATAATTAAGATAATTTTATAAGGCAAAATGAATTATAATGCAGTAAGCACTTTTGTTTGGAAATTAGTACCAAATAGAGTAACACACAAAAACCCAACTGCCAATAGCATTTCTGATCATAAAAATTAGTTATTATAACCCCCAAAACCAAAACTGTAAGTCACATTTGTTCCATTTTGCATTGCTATTATATCTTAGTAATAAAGGTGTGTGTGTGTGTGTGTGTGTGTGTGTGTGTGTGTCCGTCCCTGTCCCTGTGTTCAGAGATATCAGCTCAAAATGTGAAATATTGTGAGGTGTTTTAGTACCGGGATAATGTGTAGGTAAGGAAGCAATTTAAAGCAATAGAATGCATTCTTTAATGTCAGTACAGCTTTCAATGCAACTAAAACTTAATCATTTTTTGAGGGGAGAAATGAGTGGGTTAAGCTCCATCACATGTCTACTCAATTTCACACTGTAGGTAGTGTTTTAAGAGAACATTTATGGTGGAAGTTGCAAAAGTGATTACTTTGCAACTACAGAACTATTGTTCTTTAAAGATGCATGTATAACTTGGCCTTGGCCTCAGAGTGGAGGAAAGACCCGCTAGCACAGAAATATCCAAATCTAAAGGAATGAGAAAAACAGACATTGGACATATACTGAATGAAGAATAAAATGTTGTCATAAGTGCTATAAGAAATCCAAGGAATTTATGATATCAATTAGAAGTACAAACAATCCATCTTACTCTTTCTTGGAGTGACAAATACCCTTGAAATGTAATTTATTATTTTAAAATATGCTCATTGATAAACCAGCTTTTTTCTCTTCCTGTCCATCACTAGCCTCATGCTGTTTCTTCTTTGCCAATGAGTTCCCAATCATGAACTCAATTGTTTATTTTCAGAATAGTGTGTTCTATCTCTCCTTAGGATAAGATGTAGAGGGGAGGGACCGGGGCTGTCTATTTGCAATGTGTACAACCTCTGGAACATCCATCGCTAATCTCCTTGAAGCTATTCATTCATTATTAATTGAAGATAACTAAATAAAAGTGTAAAATAAAATCTCCACCAGAAGCAAAATATATAAATATAATAATAGTAACCTATTTTGTATAATAGATGGCTTTATATTTTTAATCTTTAACTCTCAATTGTGAAACATAACTAAAAAGTGAAGATGAGAAAATATTAGAAATAAAATAGAAATCTACAATTAAAAGTCAATGTACAAAAATAAGCTATCAATGAATTCTTCTCTATGTGTTCTTTTCACGTCTTTCACCCCTGGGAGATTTGTGCACTCCAGTAAAATTTCTCTTATGTTTATGTTTCACAAGACAATTAATTCTACTCTAATCCCAGTGTAATGATTTCACTGTTCTATTAAAGGAAACTCTACTTTTTGATATTTTAAAATACTTATTATTGGCTATTCTTTCCTGGTCATTCTTTTCCTAATAAAATCAGTTTATTTAAAATAAAACTCTAGGACAGGGTATTGTAATGGCCAGGGTCATACTTTTCACAATGCTAAGTCTATGTAAATATTTTATCCAATTCCCATTTCTTCACCTGGAATATCAAAATATGAATTTTCATTCATTCATTTAACGTATATTAATTACCTGGTGTATGCCAAGGAATGTGCCCAGGCCTTGGGAACAAAAGTGATAAAGAAAACAGTGTATTAGGTATTGATAACCTAGTGGAGAGCTTAGTCATAGAAACATGTATTTATAATACAATATAATCATTTTACTAGAGATAAATAAGAGTAGAGACTAAGGGAAAAGTGGGTTTTAGATTCAATAGAAAAAATAAGAGAGCTGTTAACAAAATGAGAGTTTCAAAACTGTCAGCATAATTTGAAAGCTTAGGAGTTCTGTAAATAAATGTTGAAATACAAAAAATACAAGTCTCAATTTATCACCAAATGAATTATTCTACTTGTTAAACGTGGAAAGTTAATTTAGAGAAAAGTAAATTTTGGTTTCATTTTTGTCGAAAACAGCAAAAAAGGAAGGAACATGAATGTTATAGTAACAATGGTAGTAAAGCTTAGCATTTTGCATTTTGTAATATATTTCCTCATGCCTTTAGTTAACTCCTGAACCTGGCCAAGCAATTTATTCTACTTGGGCTTATCTTGCTGCTTCTGTAACACCTTTTCTATTTGTAAGTTGTGATAATGTTTCCCTGGTTTCCCTGGTATCTCCCAGTATAATATTATCTCTAAAATACTCTTTCTAGCCTTTCTTTTCTATTCGTATTGGATTCACCAATTAGCCTGTCTGGCTGATATGCCTCTCTCCTTGCCACAGACAAATCCACCAGTGGTATTCCTGAGGGCTGCTGTGGAAACAGCTTCTCTGGTCACCATCACTGAGATCTTGCCAGCCAAATTCACGGGTGGAAAAAGTGTGAATGCTCCACTTCAGGACCTCCCAAATGGAGAGCTCTCAGACTAGAACTGCTGACCAGAGGATTTACTTCTGCATGGGAGTAGGGTCCCTTTCTGATTTTGGAAGGCCTGGGGATAGTGATGCCGACTTTGGCTACAGCTTCTAGGGCTTCAGATTTCAAGTTTTAATATATGTTTTCCTCTTTCCCTGAACTTCTTATCTTTTCATTTGAATTTTTATGTCCCTTTGCCCTATGACTTTTTAATCATTTCACTATCAGGATCCACAATATTTGCTTTTTATGATATATTATATAATCAAATCATTTCTGCTAACTATGCCATGATGGATGTATTTGCCCGCCATTTGTCCAGGCTCTTCTTTAAAGTTACCTGAATCAAATATCATGACTTAAAGGAGCAAATCTTCACTATGTAGTTCAGCCTTTTAATTTTCTTCACAAGGAAGATAAGACACAGAGGAAAATGGTCCACTCTCAATAGGTACAAATCCACCACCTAGGAACAGAAACTACCCAGACTTACCCTTCTCAGTCCCAAAATACTGCTTGACAAAAGTGGCTTTGTAGTCTCTGTCACAATTCCTTCATGAATATTTAGGGATGAATGGAAAGAGACTCAATTTCCAACAAGATAGAAAGCTCCGAGTGACCTTCATTTGTGTGAAATATGAACAGTCTTTCCACAAAACATAAATAATTGCTACACAATATAGGGTTTTTGTTATTGTTCTTTTGTCTTTTGTTGTTTGGTTGTTTTGTGTGATCTTAACTCAGTTTTGAGGTCCTGGCTAGAAGCTAGTCAGTTCTTTTCTTGAGCAGCCGACCAAGGTCATACCCTCAACCACCTCCCTTGTCTTCTCACAGCCAGGTACCAGGTGTCAGGGGACAGGCCCTATGCCCCAGCACACTGAAATTATTTAAATTAGCCAACTTGCAACCTGCCTGTCCTGCCTTGCCCTTGCCTCTGGCAGAAACCATAATAACGCTCTTGCCCACACACCCTTCCTGCCCCTGCCTTGGGGCCAACCTAGTACCTCTCCAGAGTGGCCTGGGGTGGCTGGCTGTGCTCTCGCAGGAAGGTGGGTGTGACACACTGTAAAACTCGTTTCTCTGGATCCCTGTGGAGTCTCACCATGCCTCACCCAAGGTAATGTGGTTAAAACAATATGTTGCATTTTTTCAGTAATATTTTACTTGGGAATGGTAAAAGAAGTATCAACACATATGGAAACAAATGCAGTTAAGGCCTAAGTTTACTTAACTCGCCATAGATAAAAGACGTCCATGTTTTAGAACTCTTAGAAGAGTATTTGACACCCTGTGGACTCATAATGCCATCTAGTGGAACAATTAAATAAATGCAAGGAAAGTCTGTGTGTATTTTATATTAGGAAAATTGTAAAAGGATTGTTAATTTTATTTTGTGAAGTCACAGTAAAGTAACATGCTATTGAACCTACAAAATTTAGTTCTAAGAGTCATGCTATCCAACACTTTTCCACATATAGCTAACAAGGTCTATTAATGATTAGTATAAGGTCCCTCATCTGTCATTTATTCAGGATAAATTTAAGAAAATTGCTCAATTTGTCTGAGCCTGAGATAATTTACATATATAATATCAGTTAATATTCTTATAAGAGAACACTGCAAGGAGTGTATTAATATTCTCATTTTTAAATGAGAAGTCAAATTCTTTTGATAGAAACCAATTAGGTACTTTACAGAAGCTAATTCTCTCCGCTTATGAACCCTTTAAATAATATTTTATTTATTCGAATTTTGGCTAAATGGCACACAAAAATCCATGGTCTCCTGTTTACTTTGACATTTTCATAGAAATAGAAAATGATTTCTATTTCATTTAGTTTTACATATACCAAGTGTGTTACATATGCGCAAAGTGTGTGTATGTAAAACCAAATGAAGTAGAAAATATCTTTGTCTATAAACAAAGACATTGCCAAGTCAGATTTGAACTTCATTTGGATATACTAGCAAATTTTTAAGACAGTAGGAAGGTACTCTAGAGAAAACATAAAATCTTGTTAAAATAAACGATAAAAGGAATAGTGAGAAACTATTATTTGTTCTGGCTTAAGCAAGGCATTTGAAACTATTTAAGTCAGTCAGTGAAACCCACATGGTGGACTCTACTTCATCCCTCGAGGTGTGTATCTAACTGCTCTGTAGAAGGGCAAACATACTACTCCAGCTAGGTCACCATGGGTCATCCCTTAAACCCTATAGTGACATTTCAGCAAAGGATACCTTTCTTCATAGAATTTTTCTTCAGTAACATCTGAAATTTAGATTTGTTGAGATATAATTCACCACTGTACAATTCACCCTTTAAATGTACGTTTCTATCCATTTTAGCAATTATATACAACCACGTAACCACAATTACAAATGAGAAATAGAATATTTCCATTATCCCAAAATTTTCCTTGTGCCTCTTGTAGTCGATCTCCTTCCCTCAATTTTCAGGCTCTGGTATCCATTTCTACTCGTTTGTGTTTTTTATCATTTGACTTTTCTAAAATGTCATACAAACAGAATTAGATGATATGCAGCCTTTTGTGTCTGGCTTCTTTCACTTATGATAATTCTTAACAGATTTATTCATATTGCTACATGTATCTGTGGTATGCTATTTTTATTGTTGAATAGTATTCTGCTGTACTAATACCTCACAATTTATCCAGTCAAAACTGGATGTTTATTTTTAGTTAGGGACTGTTATAAATGAAACTGCTATAAACTTTTCCATACATGCTTGTTGTGGACATACATTTTCATTTGACTTAGGTAGATATCTAGAAGTAGGACTGCTAAATCATATGATATGGTTTGGCTCTGTGTACCCACCCAAGTCTCATTTCAAATTGTAATCCTCAGGTGTCAAGGGAGGAAGGTGATTGGATCATCAGGACAGTTTCCCTCATGCAGTTATTATGATAGTGAGTGAGTTCTCATGAGATATGATGGTTTTGTTGGGCAGTTTTCCCTGCTCTCGCTTGCTTCTCTCTCATGCTGTCTTGTGAAGAAGGTGCTTGCTTCCCCTTCACCTTCAGCCATGACTGTAAGTTTTCTGAGGTCTCCTCAGCTGTATGGAACTGTGAGTCACTTAAACCTCTTTTCTGTACTTATAAACTCAGTCTCCAGGAAGTTCTTTATAGCAGTGTGAAAATTGACTAATATATCATGTCTGATATTTTTAAATGGAAGAGTTGGGTGCAGTGGATCACGCCCATAATCCCAACACTTTGGGAGGTGGAAATTGGAGAATCACTTGAGCTCGGGAGTTTGAGACCAGCCTGGACAACACAGTGAGACCTTGTCTCTACTAAAATTCAAAAACATTAGCTGGGAATGGTGGCATGCACCTGTAATCCCAACTACTTGGGGGGCTGAGGTGGAAGGACCACTTGCGCCCAGGAAGTAGAGGCTGCAGTGAGCCCTGATAGTGGCATTGCACTGCAGCTTGGGCTACAGAGTAAGACCCTGTCCCAAAACAAGCAAACAAACAGAAACAAACAAAACAGAAAAAGCCTGTGCAACCGTTTGCCACAGTGATTGCTCTACTTTCATTACTACTAGCTCTCTGAGAGTTCCTCTTGCTTCACATCTTCAGCAGCACTTGATATTGTCAGTTTTTATTTTTAGTTATTCTAGTGTGTAGCAGTTCTTCATTATGGTTTAATTTGTGTTTTTTTAATGGCTAATGATAGTGACAATCTTTTCATCTGCATATTTGCTACCTATGTATGTTCTTTTTGGCATGGAGGACACCTCTATTGTCAAGAACATCAAATTGATAGCATGGTTTTTTGGTCTTTATTCTTGCTGACATTCTATCCATTTATAGTATAAATTACTGAGAGAAAATTGAAGTCTTGACTTCTAGTTGTATATAGATTTAATTCCTCTTTACATTTTATTATTTTTATTGAAGGTGAATACACATAGGAAAGTGATATTTTCTTGATGAATTTTATCATTTTCTCACCCTTTCCTTTTTTAAACTTTCAACTTAAAATTGTCACATCTGTTTATTACAGCATCATAGTCTCTTATTTTCAATTGAGGCCTTGAGAACATTGAC
The DNA here is from genome assembly GCF_001698545.2 of Rhinopithecus bieti. Classification (NCBI taxonomy): domain Eukaryota; kingdom Metazoa; phylum Chordata; class Mammalia; order Primates; family Cercopithecidae; genus Rhinopithecus; species Rhinopithecus bieti. The sequence continues at coordinate 1,090,857 of NW_016804196.1, read as the reverse complement.
ATTTCATGTGATTATCCACATGGTTGACTTTAAAATGACCATCTTACTAGTATTTTCTATTTGCTCCATGTGTTCTATCTCCTATACCTTTTTGCTTCTCTCTTCTTAATTAAGGGTTGTGAGCTGTTTTTAAAATTCCACCAGTGGTTATTAGTTATATGTCTTTTTTAATTTTTTAGTGGTTATTGTAGGATTTATAGCATAAATCTTTTTTGAGTGTCTCTCTTTCAACTTGTTGCTTTTATTCGGTATTGTGTTGGCTATTATGTGTCTTTTATCTTTTCATATAAACATTATCATCAGGTTTCGATATACACAAGATAATTTGCTGGAATTTTTATTGGAATTGCATTGAATCTAGATCAAATTAGGGAGAACTAACATCTTAATGTTGACTATTTCTATGCATTAAAATAGAAAATCTCTTCATTTGATTAGATATTCTTTCTTTCATCAAAATTTTTTATTTTTCCTCATATAGATATTGTATACTTTTCTTACATTTGTACCTAAGTATTACTTTTTTGTGCTAATGTAAATAAAATTGTGTTTTTCATTTCTAATCCCAAGAGTTTTTACTGGTATACAGAACCTAAACATTAGCAAAGTCAAACCATTGAGGCCTTGACAACATTGACATTTCATGTACTTATCTTTTATTTAGTAAATTATCTCATATAGTAAGATTTTATATAGACTTTCATATAGTGAGATTGTATGCTGCGAACCTGCTGTAATCACTTAGCATCTCCAGGAGTTTGTTTTTTTGTTTGCTGTTGTTGTTTTTATCAATTCTTTAGGATTTTCTACATGCACAATCGTTTAATTTGCAAACAAAGGAAGTTGTAAATCAGTATGCCTTTTATTTACTTTTCTTGTCTTATTGTTCTACCTTGGATTTGCAGTATGATAGTGAACCATAGTAGTGAAGAGATCCTTGCCTTGTTCCCCATCTTAGGGAAAAAGCATTCAGTTTTATGATTAAGTGTGATGTTAGCCATATTTTGTTTTGTTTTGTTTTAGATAGTTTATTTTTAAAGAAGTTTTATGTTCACAGCAAAATTGAGTGGAAAATAGTGAGTTCCCATATATTCCCTGTGCTCACACATGCAGTCTTCCCCACTATCCATATCCTATGCAAGATTGATACATTTGTTACAATTGATGAAACTACATTGACAAGTCAATATCACCCAGTCCATAGTTTACATAGGTTTCACTCTTGGTGTTGTATATTCTATGAATTTTGACAAAACTATAATGATGTTTATCCACCATTATAGTATCATGCGGTACAGGTTTACTGTCCTAAACATTCCCTGTGCTTGGCCTATTCATCTCTTTCTCGTTCCTCACTAATCCCTGGCAACAACTGATCCTTTTATTGTATTCATAGTTTTGTCTTTTCCAGAATGTCATATAGTTGGAATCATGCAGTGTGTATTATTAGATTGTGTTTTTTACTTTAGTTTCCTCCGTGTCTTTTTGTGACTTGATAACTTACTTTTTAGTGCTGAATAATATTCCACTGTCTGGATATAGTATAGTATATTTATCCATTCACCTAGCAAAGGACATCTTGGTTACTTTCAAATGTTGCCAATTATAAATATAGCTGCTGTAAACATCTGTTTTCAGGTTTTGTTTCAACTCATTTGGGTAAATACCAAAAGCATGATTGTGGAGTCATATGATAAAATACATTTGGTTTTGTAAAAAAAAAAAAATGCCAAACTGTCTTCTAAATGACTATCATTTTGCATTCTCGCCAGCAGTGAATGAGAGTTCTTGTCATTCCACATCCTTGCCAGGACTTGGTGTTATTAGTGTTTTGGATTTTGGCCATCCAATAAGTGTATAGTGCAATAGCATGGATAAACCTAACCTGGAGGACGTTATCTTAAGCAAATTAAGCCAGGCACGGAAAGACTCATACTGCATTATCTCATTAATATGTGGAATCTAAAACAGCTGAATTCATAGAAGTACAGAGTGTCACAGGCGTTTGAATCAGAACAACTCTATCTTGAGTAGGGGCTGGGTAAAATAAGTCTGAGACCTACTGGGCTGCATTCCCAGATGGGTAGGCATTCTAAATAGCAGGATGAACTGGAGATTGACACAAGGTACAGCTCATAAAGACCTTGCTGATGAAACAGGTTGTAGCAAAGAAACCAGCTAAAACCCACGAAAACCAAGATAGCGATGAGAGTGACCTCTGGTCATCCTCACTGCTACAGTCCCACAAGTGCCATGACAGTTTACAAATGCCATGGCAATGTCAGGAAGTTACCTATATGGTCTAAAAAGGGATGGCATAAATAATCCATCCTTTGTTTAGCATATAATTAAGAAATAACCATCAAAATGGGCAACCAGCAGCCCTCAGGGAGGCTGTGCCAATGGAATAACCATTCTTTATTCCTTTACTTTCCTATTAAATTTGCCTTCACTCTATGGATTTGCCTCAAATTCTTTCTTGTGCGAAGTCCAAGAACCCTTTCCTGAGGTCTGGATCAGTACCCCCTTCCGGTAACAAGAGTAGAATGGGGTGGATCTCAGGGTTTGGGGGTGGGATGAAGGTGAGGAGATGTTAGTCAAAGGAGACAAAATTTCAATTAGATAGGAGGTAAATTCAAGAGAGCTGTCGTACAAAATAACTGTAGTTCTTAACAATGTATTGCATTCTTGGAAATTTGCTGGGAGAAAAAGTAGAGTCTAAGTGTTCACACCACAAAAAATGAAAAACTATGCAAGGTAATGCATACATTAGCTAGCTGTATTGAGCCACTCCACAATGTATACATATTTTAAAACATCATATTGTGCATGATATGTACAATCTTTAATTTGTCCATTTAAAATAAATTTTTAAAAAGTTGCCTTAATGGCCCCCCAAATATCTCTTTTAGTTGGATTCTTTTATTTCCAATTAAAATTTGCACATTGTATTTAATCATTATGTTTCTTAGTCTAGGATGAACAGTTTATGCATATTTATTCCCTTTCTTGCCATTGAGAGATTATATGTTCCTGGACTATCTTGATTTCCCGGGATCTCGAAAAGTTTTACCTAGGTCTCTCAGCTGGAGTATTCTACTTGGCCCTAAATTAATGCCAAGTTACTGAGAAATAACTATTCATACATTTATCAGAGAAGTGACAAGGAATACTTTTTCATATCTTTTATTTTCTCATGGTTACCCTATCCCATTTGGAAATGTTCAGTCCAGAATGTCTGGAAATTTGGAATTTGCTCTGGGTCTTATACTCATTGTCTCTACTACTTGGCTACCTGGGACTGTCACAGGGATTCTATCCTCAAAACCTTATAAAAACCTTTGCCTGCTTAATTGCCTCTAAGCAATTTTTGGAGGCTGTTTACCTGCTGTGAAGAAGTAATAAAGAGAAGCCTTGCGTTCCTTCCAAACTTCTTTATTTTAACAACATTGACAAAAAAAAAAAAAAAAAAAAA
>NW_016804196.1:1078175-1087202 GCF_001698545.2 Rhinopithecus bieti | reverse complement strand
AGTCCAGGTCATTGCCTTACTCAATGTTTGACACTCTTATTAAGTGGTTTGTTTCTTAGAAATTGCAAACCCCACAAAGTGGGGTGGATGTCCCTGCAGCAGAATATCTTATTGGGAGGAAGTTGACTAGAATCCACAATGTAGTTAGACATTCTGGTTACTAAATATCGTGTGCTGTGCTGCTGGTCTCTTATATAATAATGATTACTTTCTCTTCTTTCCCTGTCCCAGATTCCACTAACCAGCTTTTGTTTTTACCAGACTTTAGTTGAAAGAATTTTGAATAGTTGCATTACAGGGTGGAATGATTTTTCAATTTAAGGTCACATATTGTGATTCCTGTAAATTCACTGACCAGTGCCCACCATAGGAATTCAGTTGATAAGTTCTTCAGTAGCATGCAGCCTTCTTATAAGTTACTGGTTTTCCTAGCTCCCTAGACCCTTATGTTTCCCTTCCCTTTATCTTCTGCTCTTGCATCTCTAGAGGGGTGAACAGAGCACCACTCCACAGCCTCTTTTACTTTATTTCAGAGGAAAATGTACCTTTTATTTAAACCTATCTAAACTAAGTTACACATCTGGAAATCCCACCTTTAGTAGTCAAACAAGTAACTTATTTTCCAAAACAAAGAAGAGGTTGTCTCTTCTATTATTCTTTCAGGCTAATGGCACAAATTGAGTAGTTTTTAATTTACATTTCTCCCTGGTGTAGCCTCGGATAAAATATGCTGAAGAAATAAATTGGACTTAAAGAAACCAATGCATTCTAAAGATATTTTACAACATCCAAAGCAAACTGTAATCTCCCAGATAACTAGCAAAGCAAATCCTGATGAGCTTGAGAAGGCAGGGCTCATGAGTTCAGGTTCAGAACCCAACCTGGAGACAAGGACCCCCAACTCTGCCAACACCCAGATGCTCACATAATGTGCTATTTGCTGGACCACTCAGAGGGCCTCTGCAGCATGTTGCTAACCTGAATGCATAGCTTCACCATTTACTTGGACAGTCCTTCCCCAACAACAACATTCTTTACCAAGAGAAGAAAGACGAATGAAGCTTTGGAGATAAGCTGCAAGTGGTGAAGCAACTTCATGTCAAATGGGAAATACATTGCTGTTATGTTATCAGCTTTCACAGAACTTAGAAAAAAAAAAGAAAATTAAAATATTCCGCTAAACAAACTTGCTTTTTACTGTGCTACAGAAAAGTAAGAATAATAGCATTAGAATTTTTTTAAGCATTGACTGGGCACAGTGGCTCACACCTGTAATCCCAGCACTCTGGGAGGACGAGGTGGGTGGATCACTTGGGGCCAGGAGTTTGGGAACAGCCTTGCCAACATGGCAAAAACCTGTCTCTACTAAAAATACAAAAATTAGCTGGGCATTGTGGTGCTCACCTGTAATCGTAGCTACTCGGGAGGCTGAGGCATGAGAATGGCTTGAACCTGGGAGGTAGAGGTTGCAGCGAGCTGAGATCGCTCCACTGCACTCCAGCCTGTGCTGTGTGACGGTACAAGGTTCTGTCTTAAAAACAAAAAAAGGAACTTTTTCTAGGCATCAGAAGCTGGTGTAGGCTCATCAGTTAAATATACTGTAGTAGGTGCCGTCGAGGCCCCACCTAAGCCCCCTCCTAGTCTTCCCTTTGGCATATCCTGGCCTGACTCCTTGTAGCCAGTGCTTACATTTCTTTGCCTGAGGGCTTTATCTGCTGTCAGAGCCTGGTTCCCTGTGTGCACAGCAGGCCAGAGGTGCTGAGGACTTAATATCCTCCAGAGCAGCCTTCAACTAATGACTGCTGACTCTCCTAGAATCCCAGAGGGTTTAAGTGCTGTTCACCCATAGGGCCAGCTGGCTTGTCAAGACACCCTTTACCCACCACCTGCCCTTTCTTGTCTTACTCCTCCCACCTCCTTACAGGTGTTCCTTTCACCTTCCCTAAAAACTCAAATACTGTTCTCAAAGTTTGTTTTTGGGAGTCTTACATATGTTATATGCTCTCTAGTACTGTCTGAATGACTTTAAATACATTTACACCTGTATAAACATGAGTCTTCTCAGATATTGCGAACCATTATTCAAAGCAGTTAATGAAATAAAAATTAGATATTCTTATTATATCTTTAGAAACCCTAAATAAATTCTCTCTTGTAAGTAATTGATATACTTTTTTTCTTTCATTTTCCTGGAAGGAAAACAACACAAACCAAATTGTTTTGTTATTACAATATTAAAATATGATTAAGTGTCATATTTTATACTCATCCTAGGATAAACAACCAAAACCCAATTTATGTCTTCTGTATTATTTAATATTACTGTGGAAGAACATAGGGGATGACACTGTTAAACAGTGTAATTTAAATACGGAAAACAGAGTATTAAATAGCATCATATAAAGCAGGAAGCTAGCAAACCAGTTGGAAAGATTAGAAAGCTTGTTAGTTAACTATATTAAGGCACGGATTATATTTTCTCTTTTATATTTAAAAATCAATAATACTGGCTCCCTGTTAATTGGTGACCTTGGGTATAGGAGAAGAAACGTTCATACTACTTTGGGACAACTCAAATAAACTTTACCCAGATGATGTTTTGACCTTAGTCTAGAAAACAAGTTGGCAAACTCTGGCCCTTGGGCCAAATCCAGCTTACTACTTGTTTGGTAAATACAGTTTTATTGGAACATGACTATATCCATTTGTTTACATACTTTCTATAACTGTTCTCATATTGCAACAGCACTCTGGAATATTTGAGACAGAGAACTTATGAGCCTCAAAGCCTAAAATATTTACTAATTGCCCTTTACACAAAGCAGTTCGCTGATCGTTGGTTTAGAACACTAGAGTATAAAGTATTTCTAAACATAAGCATCAAAAAACTCATGAATACACTGCATCACTATACACCCTGTGGCAGGTTATTTTAAAATTTTTATTTTGAAAGTGTAATTTTTTTTTTTTTTGAGACAGAGTCTCGCTCTGTCGCCCAGGCTGGAGTGCAGTGGCGAGATCTCGGCTCACTGCAAGCTCCGTCTCCCGGGTTTACGCCATTCTCCTGCCTCAGCCTCCCGAGTAACTGGGCCTACAGGCGCCCGCCACCTCGCCCGGCTAGTTTTTTGTATTTTTTTAGTAGAGACGGGGTTTCACTGTGTTCGCCAGGATTGTCTCGATCTCCTGACCTCGTGATCCGACCGTCTCGGCCTCCCAAAGTGCTGGGATTATAGGCTTGAGCCACCGCGCCCGGCCAAAAGTGCAATTTTTATTTATAAAATTTTAATAGATAATTTGCAAAAATAGTACAGAGAGTTCTCCTGTATATATCACCAAGCTTCCCCTAATGCTAACATCTTATATAACTATAGTGTAATTATTACAATTATGCAATTAGTATTGATATAAAATAATCTATACACTTTATTTACATTTTACCACTTTCCTAATAATGCCCATTTGTTGTTCTTTTTCCATCCGGGACCATTGCATGTGGGTGTCTCTTTGCTCTCCTCTAATAGCTGACAGGCACTCAGTCTTCTGTTGTTTACATGTCCTTGGAATGTTTGGAGAATACTACTCGGTTATTAAATGCTTCCCAATTTGGGTTTGCCTGATGCTTTCTCATGGTAAGATTGAGGTTATAAACATTTGGCAAGAATACCACAGGAAGGAGAATATACCTTTCCAGTGAATCATATTATGTTGTTGATATGTCCTATTGCTGCAGTGTTAACTTTGATCCCATGACTAAGGTGGCATCTGCCAGGTTTCTTCACAGCAAAGTAACATATGAGAAATACTTTGAGACCGTGAAATATCCTGTTTTTCATCATAATTTTTTGTCCACTAATTTTAGTATCCATTGATGTTACCTGCAACAACTATTATTTTGGTGTTTGTTTAATGATGACTTTATAGTTCCCTCATTTTTTCGAATGTAAGTAAAATCCTTTTTCCCCATTTAATTATTCACTTATATCAGAATGGACTCATGTGGGTTGATCTTATTTTACAGGTTATAGTCTAATACTACCAATATTTATTTTGTTACCCAAACTGTCTCAGCTTTGGACATTGGGAAGTTCTTCCAGTGGATTATTGGATACTGTGCCTTTTTGACATGCTTTTTTCCCTTGTTAATTTTTTGTTTGTTTTTGGTCTTACTTCTGGGTTTTGTGTCATCACAAGTTGTTCCAGGCTTATATTGTACTTTTCCTCTTCAAGCCCTAAAACCAGCCATTTCTCTAAGCATTCATCGTTCCTTTTATTGGAGACCCGTATTTAAAATCAAGCTTTGAGCACTAGATATGCCTTGTGCTATTAGGCTGTCATTGTTTCTAGGAAGACAGAGCTAGGAAATATATTTATGTATTCTGTGTTTCCCTAACAATTTGTTTGACTTCTTAACCTTTTGCCTGAAGAGTAACTTCTGTGATGGGGAAACTTCCAGGTATTGGGCTCCCTTCTCTGTGCCTCCCTGTTTTCAGGAAGCTTGGCTCCTCCAATAAGGATCTAAGCCCTAAGATCCCTGAACTACAATTTTTGCGTATTTCTGCAGTGTGATTTGCAACTCTGATGACTAGTTAGCCATTCAATCCATTCTAAAAATCACAAATGATCCAAGGGTAAAAGTGGATTGCTAACTTTAGTATCATTTCAGTAAGATTCTGTTCTCTCCTGAAGCTTGACTTCTGAATTTTGGGCTGCCTTAGTAGCTCCATAATGCCTCCAAAAATATGTTTTGTTGTGTTTTACCCAGGTTTTCTAATTGTTCTTGGTAGATGTGTAGCATTGTTAGGCTGATATAAACAACTACATAATAGCTGAAAATAGTATTTTTTTCTTATTTTTTTTAAAGGAGGTAAAGTAGTCATATAGAAAAGCACACACAATATAAGCCTATAGTTCAGTGAATTACCACAAATGGAACACAAGCTTATATATCTCTCTCATGTCAACAAATGGATTTCTTAACATTTTAACAGTCTGTGAAAAGTGAGCACCTTTAAGTTAAATTTTCAAAAAACTTGTACCATTCATGTAGAAAAGGCAATAATATAAGTTATAAAAGCAAGTCATAGTCTCTTGTGCATGCAGTTCCATGGAAGCTGCAATGTCAAAATGCTATTACTACAGGTTATTATCATATGTTTTCCTACAGATGTCAGAGAAATTAAGGCAAAGTGGTGTACAAAGAACATATGTTAGTATGAAGTAAACTAAATTCCCTTTTTTATTTTTTATTTTTTTACTTTAAGTTCTGGGATACACGTGCAGAATGTGCAGGTTTGTCACATAGATATACATGTGTCATGCCACGGTGGTTTGCTGCACCTATCAACCTGTCATCTAGTTTTTAAGCCCCACATGCATTAGGTATTTGTCCTAGTGCTCTCCCTCCCCTTCCTCTCACCTCCTGACAGGCCTCAGTGTGTGATGTTCCCTTCCCTGCGTCCATTTGTTCCAATTGTTTAATTCCCACTCCTTTTTAAAGCAGGTGTTCAGCTCTACACCACTGAATTTCATAAAATTTCCTCTACTAATCACAGGAATTTCAAGGACTGTCAGAGATGATATTCTTTTAATTTATTTAGACATAGGAAAATGCTTTTTGAAAAGTTAAATTTGCCTCCTTCATGGGAGAAATAAATGTTGAAAAATTTGAGAATTTGTAGAACTTAGGTTCAGATCTATTTAACAGACACAAAAGATTGCAAAAAAAAATTACCTGCAATTAAGGTAGAGGTTGCCATTTTCTCAGGGCAGAATGCGGAAAACAGATTGTACCTCATTTAAAGTTTTGTCCAGTATATATGCTGATGGAAGTGTAGGTGTTGACCTGGAGAATGCCAGAGAAGAAAATGTGTTTCAGATACAAGGACTATATATAAGGCTCAGATAATTAACAAATCTGAGGAAGAAAACCAAATTTGCTCCTCAATCTGATAAATGAAAAATGAGCTAATGAATGGAGGCTAACCAAAGAATGAAAGAAATATCTACTGTTCAAACAAACCAGTAATAGTAAGAATGGGTAGAATCCATGACAGCCAGAGTCTCCTGATGCCAACTGGAATGATCTCTAGAAAGGCTTTGAGAAGGGGTGCATGATAGGATGTTTATGCATGTCTCTCTCCGTGAGGGCTTTAATGAACAAAAAGGAGAGTGCCATAGACCAAAGAGACTCTGAGAGAGTTGGTGGAATGGGAGTAGAGATCATTGACTATAAGAATGTTGGATAATTTGTGGGTCAAACTAAGTCCTAAATTTAGTTGAAACTGAGATAATCATACAAACATTTTAAGCTTATGTACCAAATGACAGAAAATTATACATATACCATATACGTTAATGTTGCATTTGGAGTGTTTGAGTTTTCATGTTTTTAGATGTGCTAATAGTCAGCCATCAGCTTACCACCATTCTGAATAAATGCCAACAGGCAGAGTGGCTGGAAACAATGCTCAACTTTGGAGTGAAATTAATCTTGACACAACTGAGTGGGAGAGTACTAAACTATTTCATAATTATCATTTCAACCTAAATATCAATCAGAATTTTGAATACAACCTAGCAGATTATTTTCATGGTTTATCTTCAAGCTATTATTAGAAACTTATCACAATTCTTATTTTTTCTGTTTTATGTTAATCTAAATAACAAACTTACTTTCATGTATAATGTACATATTCATATGTTAATACACAAGGTAAAGTGGTTTTGTGGAAGTTGATAAAACCTGGATTTGCAATGTATATGAAATTTGTAGAATTTTCTCCTTTTATTTAGAGAGTTACCTACCACCTGCCCTTAAAACGTCAACTGCCTTAGACAATATCAACGCATTGGATTTTTTTAAATTTTTTCTCTAATATAATATTTTATTTCAGTAAAATCCACTTATGAAATTTTAAAATGTTTTATAGCAGTTCAGACATAACATGAACACAGTTTTCAATAGCTGGTTATATTGAATTGACTACTGGAAATTTAAAGAATAGCCTATATCAAGTTGTAGTTAATATTTTTATTCTCACAAACATTCTTTTACTATTTATACAGAATGACTGGTAGAACTGTCATTTTCATCCAAACAGAATCAATTGTCCTCTTTAAGTTGTAATTGTCCACTAGCTTGTTCAACACAGTTCTCAAAGTCAATTTGTCAGTTTTGTGACCCTGAAAATAGAACTCAGTACGGATGAAAAGAGAATATTTTGGTTTTATTTATTTAAATAGATGGTTACATATTTGTAACTGATTTAAGGAAATATCATGTTCTTAAACTCATATTGTTATCAAGTATGATTTCATGAACTGCTTAGGTATTTATGGGAAGATATTAAAATCTTAAAGTTTTGTATTTAAGATAGGTATGTATTTTCTATGGAATAGCGGTTTTATATCTAGACTCTTTATACTTAAGTGTTCTGTAACACAAAATTAATAATTATTTTTTAAAGATTTTAAATAGAAAACTTAAGAACAATTTAGCCACATTTTATTCATCATAATTAGGTAACAAACAAATGAATCTACAAAAAGTGGTCATAGAAAGATGTATCTAAGTTAAGGTACATACATATGTTTATATTTAAATGTATATCTGGATATATATGCATATACATTTATATACACTGTATGCATGTATGTACATACACACATATGTATATGTGTGTGTGTGTATATATATTTGTATTCGTAAAAAGTCAGAAGTGTACAATTAGAAAAAGGAATATAATAAATTCATCCAGATTCATTTTATGGCATAAGTGTTACATGGCTAAGGTGGTCAAATCATTTTAGAATACTATTCAGTTCAAAGTAAACACAATAGCTTCTGCTGTACACAGGGTTTAGTAAATAAATTAATATATAACCATTAAAACTTTGATTTCACAGTAAAAATTTAAGAGCAATTTCACATATGACACTCACTGCACACTTTTGCTTTTTTCCAGTTGCTTTTAACAAATACGTTATAAGAAAATAGCTACATTTTAGTTTTATTACACATGAAGAATGCTGTATTATAAAGTGGTTATTATAAAATCTTGTGTATAACAAATGATTTCTACTACTAGACTCACAGTGTACAATAACACTGCTTTCACAGCATGGAGTCAACAAAATGTCCATAGCTTTTAGTGAAGACATATTTTAAAGCCACATACATCTAGCAAGTATTTTTGCTCAAGTTGATCAGTGGTTCTGGGGAGTTCAAGAATCCTGTTGAGAAGCTGCTAAAGTTATGAGTTTTTTTAATTCAGTTTTTAAAAACACAATGTACTTTAAAAAATTGCTTAGTAAGCAAACTTCCTTAGCATGCATAATCAACTAATTTAATTTTGGTCATTTTAATTTTCACAAACCACGGTTTTATGAGTTGTATAATTATCTAAACAATGTTTTGAAAGCATTTGAAACATCTAAAAGAGGAATCCTTTAATATGTGAAATAACAACACAAACTATGAATTTTATTACCACTAAAAAAAGTCCTACCTTGCCTTTTTTAGGCTTTAGTTTAGCTAACAATCACCATACTCCTTAAACGCTTCATGTTTCTGATATAACTGGCAGGGGCCAGCATTGTGGGCAGTAAAAGAATTTCCCAAGACAGTTGTGGGTAAAGATAGGCGGATGTATTAGAGAAAGTACCAAGATATGTTGTGAGAGTGCAATGGGCAGCACAGTAGAGAAGGGGCTGTCTGCAAGGAGAGACAGGGGCTGGAGGGAAGTTTTATAGAGGTCGTGCTGGAAGGGTTACATATGGATCAGTTACTGCTGCTGAGGCTGTATGTGGAGTGAGATATTGGCAACAGGATGTTGTGCCAGCAAGATTTTTGTGTTAGCCATCTCTCAGAACATTTGTTCCCCACCTGGGTCCTCTTCCTTTTTGTTGCTTACTTATTTTACCAGTACTCTACGCTTTCTTTCTTTCTTTCTTTCTTTCTTTCTTTCTTTCTTTCTTTCTTTCTTTCTTTCTTTCTTTCTTTCTTTCTTTCTTTCTTTCTTTCTTTCT
>NW_016804196.1:1052713-1077968 GCF_001698545.2 Rhinopithecus bieti | reverse complement strand
CTCTCTCTCTCTCTCTCTCTCTCTCAAGTAGAGACGGGGTTTCATCATGTTGGCCAGGATGGTCTTGATCTCTTGACCTCGTAATCCACCCACCTTGGCCTCTCAAAGTGCTGGGGTTACAGGCAAGACAGATTTACTGAGATATAATTCACATATATCGTAACCCAGGGTCCCCATTTTCAGGTACACACTATGAAGAACAACCCATTCATAACTGTTGCACCGTAAGTTTTTATTGTTTCAAAAATTCCTAGGAAGAAGCCCAACCTCAGCAAAAAAAACCAGTTGGATTCAGATATGCCTAAGTAGGAGATAAACTTTTTATGAATCCTCCTCATTACCATATTAAAAACCCAGACCAAGGAGGAGCTTATTTACCGTTTCTATCCACAGGACATATGTAGAAGCATGATCAGCAACTGCTGCGCCTGCACTGTCTTTACTGTACCTCTACATGCTATTCAGATACTAGCCCAATAAAAACCCAGCTTTCACCTTTGTTTGGAGAGGTACTGCTTTGGGGAATTATTTCCATGTCCTCCTTACTTGTTGCAAGTAATAGATTCTTGTTAAATCTTCCTTGGATATGGTAATTGGGTGGATTGAACCCACCCATTGTGTGAGTTATAGTACAATTTACCATTGAAAGTGTACAATTTAATAGCTTTTAGTATATTCACTGGTCTGATCAATCATTATTACAGTCACAGAAATTTTTTGCAGGAACAAGGAGTTCATACATACAGTTTCACACACACAAATACTTCACATTCAAAAACTCAGAGCCTATCTTGAACAACTGCACTTTATTAAGTATGCTGAATACCACACTTTTTTTGCAAAGGATAACTTAAAGATTTTTAAATAAATCCCAGTTTGGTATGCTAAAGCCAAAGTTGCACAAACAGGTAACGGAAGACTATTCAACTCTATGGCAATACGAGAGAAAGTCCAAAACTCAGTTTGAGTTCACTTCTGCTGAAACAAAGGGCTGGAGACTCTTTGAGAGGTGGAGTAGGAAGATTGTAGGGCATCTCTGTTTGCTAATTGGCATTACTCAGATGAAAAATAAACATTTCCATATCTTCATGGCAGAAGGTAATTTTACAACTTAGTGTCCACTGAAGTTAGGCTTCTGTCCTCTGACAGAAACTGGGAGATGAAGGAGTTATCTTCCCTTGTGATTACATTTCAAAGGAATGGTCCCAAGTTCTTGAGAAAGTCCTGTGATGTAAAACTGGTAAGAAAATTTTTGAAAGATTTACATCTCAAAGGGGCAGTAAAAGAAATCACATGTTTTATAAATGTGAGCAAAAGAAGGTCAGGCTGGAGACAGGACCATGCCTGTCCTGTCTAAGGTTTAGTCAGTCTTGGGGGCACACCTGCAGGCCACCACCTTATTCAGAAATCTGGTGTAATAGGGTACTGTCCCCTTCAAGATGGAACTAAACCACTGCATAGCATTTTTTTCTGTGAATAGTCCTCTGAGTTTGACTTCACAGGGCCTGGTACGACAGGTCAGAGCAATTGAGTGACTTGTAGATCGATTGTTAATCTGGCAGATCAGATTCTTCTTTTCATTTCCAGCAATCCAACCCCACCCACCACCCCCCAAACAGAATTATAGGTGGAGTCATTACATTTAGAAAATTGAGATGTTTGACTGAACTGTGACTTTGCTAATTGAAGTTTTGGCAGCCATTACAAAATTCATGTATTACTGCCTTGCGTTTGCTGACATCTACTGGCACTTTCATGAAAATGTACTGAATGTGGGCTAATTAAAAAAAAATCACACTGGAAAAAAACAGTCAGATGTCCACTTCTAGCCTGACAGAGTGACAGGCACTGTTCTTGCCCTCCCGTCATGAGGGACTGTAAAACCATGCAACATATGAGGCAATGGTTTTCTTGCATCGAACAAAAGGCAGTGCAAAACCATGTTCTTTAAGAGAAAACAATGTATGAACCGCATTGATCACCCTTTCTGCCTGGGGCATTTTCAGGGCACCTTACCAGGAGGTGCAGCTCAAGTCAATGGGGTCTTGCTGGACTGAGATGACACAGCTGAAGCACTGACTGCTGAAGCAGCTGGGATTTGGGAAACTGGTGTATCAGAGAAGAGGCAGTTGCACAGAGGGAGACTGGGAAAGTCTGAGTGTGGATTTGCAGCAGGTCTGCTGGGCTGGGTTGTGGGTGTGCTGGAAGAGATCCTGTGAGGCTTAACAGTGAGCTGTTGCTGTGAGGCTCCCAGGGACCGTGACCCCCAGCCCAGGAAGAGTGAAGCAGCCCGGTTGAGCACCTTGGACATTCTTTTGAGACTCCACAAAGGAAAGGTTTTAAAACTAAGGATCAAGCTCCAAAATAAGCACATATGCCTAAGGATTAAGTTAGAAACTGAAATTGATTACCATGATAAAGAATAAAACCAAGCCTGACAAGCTCAAATGTAACCCCAGTAACTGAAGTGCCTGCCAGAAGAAAACTCAGCACCCTTAAATGAAGATGACATGATCCATTCTTATACTCCAAGGCCTTGAGGAATTCAAGTTAATTTATAAGGATTGAGGTTTAAATTGAAAGAATATTTGAACCAGGGCTATTTTACCCTCAATTAAAGTAATAGAATCTGTAAAGGATTGAGAGCCCATGATCTGCTCACCCAATTGTCCAATTCCTAGTGGGGAATCTTGGGTCTGAAGTAACAATTTGAGTCAAATGGAAAGTGAGTGGTATGCAAAGCACTTTAACTCTGCAAGGTATGGTACAGCTCAAGGTACAGTAATCCTTGGGGGAATAAGGATGGTGCTATGAAAGGCCCAGTGATGAAAGGAGCTTATGGAAATGCTGTATAGGATAAGATTAAAGAATGGGTTGACTTCCAAATTGGGTTGCGTTACAAATAACTGAAGTGATTACCCTGAAGCCTTAGCAGCTTTACTAAAATGCAATACTGGAATGGATATAATGAGTGAATGGTCATGTTGTCTTTATTCTTTACATCAGGGATATTGTCTAAGCCTTCCTTTTCCTAGTTTTAATTGATCATGCTAAGTAACAACTTACCTGGAGGGCGGCAAGAGATCACTCCTCTGGTTAAGAGAATGGTTATAGTAGGAGTATTATTTCCCACTAAATCCCCTTTTAATAGTCCTATCTGGTCATTATGCAAAGCAGACACTCTGGAAGTTAGGAGTAGAGGATTAAACAAGATGGTACCTTCATTTGTTTCAGCTGTATCGTATATAGAAAAGACTGTACAGGAAGGGTGAGAGAATCAACGAGGGACTGGCATGTCTTTACAGACCTAGCTAATGCCTTCCTTTCAATACAGAATTGAAGTCTAGCCAGGCTCTGTTTGCAATCTTTTGAATGGAACCCAGTATACATTTGCTGTTTTCCCAAAGGGATATGTGAAGTCACGGGCATGTTGCCATAATTAGGTGATGATAAACTTGGAAATGGTAACCATTAAGGACCAGTTAGTGCATTAAATTGGAGATGTCATAATAATTGCCTCCTTCTTGGAGGAATAAGCAAGGGGAGTTAAGAGCTGTAGTTACTTATTTGACAAATAAAGGCTGACTGATAAATACAGCTAAAAGTCAAGACCCATTGAAATTCCTGGAAATTACATAGGTTGGAACAAACAGGAACATTGTCATTTGGGGCTTAGGGCATGGACTATGGCTTTAAACTACAGATCTATTCTGACAGTTTTATTTTACAAATGAGAAAAGCAATATTTAGACAGTGAAGTTTACAGAGATACTTGAAGGCCGAGGAGAGTCTAAAATTCAAGTTCTGTTACTACCTGTGTAGTAAATGAGTTTTTAATTTGTTTGTATTGTGAAATATTTCAGTATCATGAAGAAAATATTTAACAAATATCCATTCACCCATCATGCAGATAAATAATCCTTAAGTTTTCATATTTACTTGAGATTACTTAAAGAAATATAACATTCCATATGCTATTAAAAATACCTTTTGAAATATTTACTCATTACTCACCCTCCTTCTTAAGAAGGAAATTGTTAATCCTAAAACTAATGTGTATCTTGCCTGCCCACATTTTTACCTTTTTATTATGTATATGTGAATTTTCACTTTCAGTTCTAGTCATCTAGAGATTTATTGATCTACTATTGTGCCAATATCCCAGTATCTTGATTACTTGATTTTTATGGCAAATTTTATTACTCTATAGGGCAAGTTATTCTTTATTCTTCAGAATGACTTGACTATTTCTAGTAGCTCCTTTGTAAGAAGTTTGAAATCAAATCGTAAAATTTCAAAAAGTAAACAAAATACACCTGTTGATAATTTGATTGAAATTGCTTTGAATTTCCAGGCTGATTAAAGGAACATTCTATTGTAGATATTGAGTCTTCTTTTAGTTGTGCATAATCTCCTAACCATGATTTGAATTATATGCCTCAATGTCCACACAGGAGTGTGGTATTAAACATAATTATATGTATTATAAAATTATATTTATATATAATTATATAATTAATGTAAATATATTATATTTATATCTTTTTTTTTTTTAACATAGTCTCACTCTGTCACCAAGGCTGCAGTGCAGTGGCGCCATCTCAGCTTACTGCAACCTCCGCCTCTGGGGTTCAAGCAATTCTCCTGTTTCAGCATCCCAAGAAGTTGGGACTATGGGCACCTGCCACCACGCCTTGCTAATGTTTCTATTGTTTTCAGTAGAAAAGGGGTTTCACCTTGTTGGTCAGGCTGGTCTCAAACTCCTGACCTCTGGTGATCCAACCACCTCAGCTCAAAGTGCTGGGATTAAAGGCATGAGTCACCATGCCTGGCCTTATTCTGGCTTTATAGAAACAGAATACATACATAAAACCGATTGCAAGCTTTTCTTTATTTTAATGCTGTTTTAAAGTATAGTTTCTATCAAGTTGGGATCATCTCTTCCTTCAGGGAGTGTAAAACCCATCTGTAAACCCACCAGGACCTGATATATTTTCTTCTTGGCAGGGCAATAAAGCACTTAATCAACCTCTGTATGTTTTAAATTATTTTTTATTGAAAACTGCACTGAATGCTAAATGTCCACCTTGCAATAAACAAATATAGTAATGGTAACTCACACTAAAACAAAATATACTACTGATAGCCATTATTTTTCTGTTTAGAACAATTTTAAAGTTTTTCTTTTGTCAGTAAAATAGGAATGTACCTATACAAAGGCTCAAAATAGGCCATCTTTTTAAATAAAAAGACAATGACTCCCGAAAGACTATGAATGGAACATGTAACTAGTTGATAGAAATCTAATAGGATTTGTTAAAATCAATCATATCTAATACATCTGAAGTGTTCTCGTGTAAAATATCACGTGAAGAAGGCTTTATTAATGTCTAAAAAAAGTTGGTTTGTTCATAGACAATCTGACGAGTTACCATAAAAAGTCTTTCCCGAGAAATAAGGAAATGCAGCATTATTCTTCTTGAACCTTTTAGCTCAAGATTTTCCACTCAGTAAAATAGCAGAGGATCTGAAACTGAGAAAGTATATCTGAGTACAAACAGCTTGTGAAACGTAATACTTTTTTTTTTCACATAATCGGAAGGTTTTACTGAGCTTACAACCAACTTGCCGGCTCAGTATGCAGTTCAGGTGTGAGATACTTCTCTGTACAGAAGCCGGTACTGGCTTCAATCCTATGCGTGCAGGTGTCTACCACAGGCAAACAGTTCTCTCCCCATTTTGTAGTCATGTGATCTTCCTCTTAGCAAAAAGAGGTAACTAGCCTCTGTAGACAGATGGGGATTTCCTCTTAGTATTTTTTATTTTGATGTTTGAACTCTTGACGCAACATTCTGGAGCAGGGTGTTCAGGACCTGCTGTGGCCAAAGGGCTGATAAAGGAAAAAGCTCTATTTATTCTTGGTGATTAAGATGAAAAACTTAAGACACGATGACAGAAGTAGGTCGTCAATAAATCACATCCTATTCTTTCAGCACTTCCGTAAGCAGATGACATCCAGGTTTTAGCTCTTGTAGTTTTAATACTGCAACATCAATAATGCATATGTCCAGAATCAGTTAAAAAGACCGTCAGATTCATTTTCTCCGAGTTCATCAATTTTCCACTATCTCTTGGCCCCAAGTGTATCTGAATGATTACCTTCCGACATGCTCTGCTATTGCTCGCTGGGGTGCTCTCGAATGTCCCCGTGTTTTGTGGGCTGGTTGGGAGAGGGAGCTTGGGAAGGATGCGGCACTGTGGGGAGGTTGTGAGTCACTGGGATGCCTCCAGGGATGATCCCTTCCAAGGCTGCAGGAAGTTCTCCTGGAGCCACGCCCATGCCTGGCGGATATCTGTATGTGGCACTATTGAGCTTGGGATGAATTGCTTGCTGGCCTATTACTGACCAAGGCACTGATGTGACAAAAAAATTCCTTGTTCACACAGTTTCTTAAGTTTTCTGGGATGCGACCTATGATGGTTCGGCGGATCTCGGTGGCAGCCGCCTCCGCTGGCTGTACCTACCAGGTTGCATGAGGAGTGCAGATGAGATTCTGCGCATCCTTCAACGAACCCTGAGCAAAGCTAAAGGGCTCCAACTGGTGCACGTCGAGAGCTGCCCTCTTATCTTGCCATCATTGAGGGCCTGTGCTAAGGCTTTCTCTTCCACCAGGCCACCACGGGCTGCGTTCACAAGGAATGCTCCCTGCCTCATCTGGTTTATAGTCATAGTCATTGATGAGGTGGTGGTTATGTTTGTTGAGCTTGCAGGGCAAGGAGACGCAGTCACTGACACAGCAAATCCTGCAGGGTGTAGACGCCCAGGGACCGCTCTATCCCATCCTGCAATAAGGGTCATAAAATATGACGCTGAATCCAAAGGCCTTGGCTCGAACTGCAACCGCCTGCCCTGTGCTACCAAAGCCAATGAGGCCCCAGCGTCTCTCCACCGATGCGAGCCCCTCCCGAGGCCACCTCTCGGATCTGCTCCATGCTCTAACACACGTGCCTTCCGGGATGCCTGGTACAGTCACGTGTTCCTCCGGTACAGACTGAGGATGTGGCAGATGGTTGAGTTGGCTGTCTCTCACACAACTGCGGACGGGATGTTGCACACAGCAATCCCGAGCTCGCCCGCAGACTTGATTTGTCCACATTGTCGTAGTCACTGCCTATCTGCACAATCACTCTCAGGGCCTTGAACTTCTCCAGGTCCTCCCTGGTGCGGGTGACGGTGTGGTACCTCATGGCATCCACGGCTTCACGTAAAACCATCTCGTGGATCTCTTGCGTGGAGTGCGCATCACAGAAGGCCATGGTGGCCAGGTTCTTTGGGATGGGCATCTCCACGGTGCAGTCGCACAGTCCAGCAGCGACACCCGGGGCGGGGATGGAGTGCAGGGGACCGTTCATGACCTGGGGGCGGATACATTCACAGATTCGGTGCACTCGCTGTCTCTTAACTTTGTGCTTATCCACACTGGCCATTCTTTATGGAACTTTGCAACTCAGATCAAAAGGCAAGGCAGTCCTCTAAGAACTTGGGGACCTCGCAGGAGTCTGCGCGCATGACGCCACTATGAACCCAATATAAATCTGTCCACAAACTCTGTAGGTCACACTATGGGCTGTACGTCTTTTTAAGCAAATACGGCTTCATTCATTCAAAACCATTTAAGGTGATGAAACCCATTTGCTTGCAACTGGGCCACCATTGCTCATTCAATCAACGAACCTCACTGCCACCCCAGGTATGGAGCTCATGGAGTCCGCGATGGCCAGGGATAGAGGCGGCTCTGGCCCGGTGCTGCCAGGTCCCTGCCCCTGCTCCGAGCCATTGGCTCCGGGCTGGGGGCCCACCCCGGTGTCCCGTGTGGTCTCGCAGCTCCTCCCCTGCTGGGGTCCCACTGACCAGAGGGGCGCCAGAGACCCCGCTGGCATGAGGGGACGTCTGGCTGGACCCCCGCCACCCTGGGTCCGAGCTGGCCGGTCCAGCACCATGTTTTTTACTTTCTTCTAATTTTCTTTTCTTCTTGAGAAAATTATGGTAAAATGCTTTTAAAAATTACTGGCATTCTTTTTTTTTTTTTTTCTTTGAATTTTATTATAATATAAAAAATCACGGCCGGGCACGGTGACTCACGCCTGCAATCCCAGCACTTTGGGACTTCGAGGCGGGCGGGTCACCTGAGGTTGGAGTTCGAGACCAGCCCGACCAACATGGAGAAACGTTGTCTCTACTAAAATACACAAAATTAGCCAGGCGCAGTGGCGGGCGCTTTAATCTCAGCTACTCAGGAGGCTGAGGCAGAAGAATCGCTTGAAACCGGGAGGCAGAGTTTGCAGTGAGCCGAGATGGTGCCATTGCACTCCAGCCTGGGCAAAAAGAGCAAAACTCCATCTCAAATAAATAAATAAATAAATAAATAAATAAATAAATAAATAACTTTAAATATATTTAGAATCTGTATTTGAGGCACCTTTACATTGCAAGGGTTAACTTGTACTTCTGTGGTTTTTATGGATCATATTTCTAGAGGTTTGTTTTAGTTATTCAGATTATCTGGGAAATACTCAATTTGGTAAGAGGATTTCAATTTCTTAAAATTAAATATTAATATAAATTTAATATTAAACTTACGTCAGCAACATAGAAGTCATATATTTTTGGAGGTCAAAAATTTCATGCAAGTATTTCTTTTATCAATGCACGATATTAAATTGTTACAAGTTTTTTTCTTTTTAAAAATTTTATTTGTATAATCTTAAGGGGTACATGGTCAGTTTTTTTTTTCTGTTCTTCTTCTTCCTTTTTTGTTGAGACAGAGTCTTGCTCAGTTGCCCAGGCTGGAGTGGGGTGGCGCGATCTCGGCTCATTGCAAGCTCCGCCTCCTGGGTTCACGCCATTCTCCTGCCTCCGCCTCCCGAATAGCTGGGACTACAGGCGCCTGCCACTACGCCCAGATAATTTTTTTTGTATTTTTAGTAGAGATGGGGTTTCACCATGTTAGCCAGGATGGTCTCGATCTCCTGACCTCGTGATCCGCCCATCTCGGCCTCCCAAAGTGCTGGGATTACAGGCCTGAGCCACCGCGCCTGGCCACATGGTCAGTTTTGTTACATGGATATATTGTATAGTGGTAAAGTCTTGGCTTTTAGTGTAACTATCACCAAATAATGTTCTGTTAGGTAATCTCAGAGAACCTCACACCACTTCTTCAGCTCTTCCCCGACAAGAAAGTTGATTCCCTTGCAGCTGAGTCCTGGTCTAGGAAAAGTTATTAACGCTTTGGTTGTTTTGCTTGTCCATGGAGAGGGACAGAAAACTCAACCCCAAGTTTACCCATTGAATGGAATTCTAGAGAGAAGGGGCTGTTACCAGTTTCTTATTCTTTCTCTGAACTGAAATAGATCAATCACTTGTTGCTTCTTTTAAGTAGCTGGCTTTATGTTTTCTCAATTTAGTTGATGCCATCCGTGGACTATGCAGCATGAGAATGAACTAATACATTCCTCTACTTACGATGGGGTTGTATCCCAATAAATCCATGGTAAATTGAAAATATCATAATTGGAAAATACATTTAACATACTTAGCATACTGAACATCACAGCGCTGCCTAGTCTACCTTAAAAGTACTCGGAGTGCTTATATTAGCCTATAATTGGGCAAAATCATCTGGCAACACAGTACCCAGCAGAGTATTGATTACTGACCCTCCTGATTGTGGGGCTGACTGGGAGCTGTGGCTTTGTTGCCCAGCATTGAACAAAGGATGGCATTGCATGTCGCTAGCACAGCAAAAGAACAAAATTCAAAATCTGAAGTTTGTTTTTTTCTGAATTTGTATGATTTTTGTATTATCATAGAGTCAAAAAAGTATAAGCAGAAACTTCGTAAGTCAGAGATCATCTGTAATTACTTTTCTAGACATTAGATGGCTTTCTTCAACAGCATATATTTTGAATCATTGTGTTGATTCAAATTTCATAGATCATGGTGTTAATATATTCATTGCTCAGACAACAACCTCTTTTGGTCATTTGGATACTTTACTTAAGCTCAAAGTACATATTTAATCTTTCACCAGTTGTTGTGGTAGAACAGAATGTTGTATCCAATAATTGTGTACTATGGTGACTTCTCTTGATCTAAATATGTACATTCTTTGAAAATGTTTACTTATATGTTATATTATTGCATTCACATTTTAATTCTTCATTTATATTTATGTTAAACTACTTGAATTTGCATTTATCTACAAAATTATAATATGGAAGGAGCTGTTCATTGAAATATCCATTAAAGTTTAAGTCTATGTAATTTGATTATTATATTTAATTTTCACAACGTATTTACTAAAATAGTGAAGACACACACACACATACATGTATATGTGTTTATAAAACTAAATTTATTGTCTCTAGAAAGTAACCAGTTCCTTGATGGCTATTCCAGGGATAGAACTCAATGAGGTCAGGCTTTTCTATTTACCTTTATTGGCATATAGACCAATGATTCAACTTTTAAGTGCATTTTGAATCACTAGCAATACTTTTAAAATAATATTATGATCACACTCAAAAATTCTGACTTAATTTGTCTTTGGGAAGTCTATGCATTTGTATTTTTAAAAATTGCCTGGGAAAAAAACACTAGATTCGATTAACATACAAGTATTGTGACCCAGAGTTAAAGAAGTACCAACAGAAAAACAAGGTCAGAACAGCCAAAGCACTGAACCTCAGCCAAGTAATCTTTGTCTAATTGAGTACAGCGGAAAACTGTTAAATGATTGAGGAGAATGTCATAAAAACCTTGGCACCATAATGTGCTGAAGGTAATCAAAGTCATTATATTTTAAAATTCTGGTTTTGCTTCCTAATTATACGCCCACTTAAAACCTTGGAATTCAGTATATTACATGACTTCTTTAGGGCCATATCCAATTAATGAAAGAACTACAATTTGCCTCTGATTACATGTAATTATGCTGTAAATGTAGTTTATGTACTGTATGTTCTTTGTATTAAACTATCATGCATTCTCTGCCGTTTATATTCTTTACCATGAACAGGAGATGAGAAATGTCACCTGTTGTATAAAGAAATGCAGAGAATAACTATTCTCTACAATTGTAAATTTTAGCATCCTATATTATCAAAACCTTGAAGCATTACCTTTATATAACTGAGCACATGATATTCATGGATATAGTAGGCATCACTATACTCCTGTTATTACCAGAAATAGAATAAAACACCATCCCCAACCCAGAAGCAACTATTGTCTAGTGAGAGAAGCAGATAGCCAAGCATATCATTTCAATGCAATGTATTCAGTACTATCAGTGAACATATGTGAATTATATTTTTGATGGTCATGTTATTGGCACTAGTTACAAAGTGAAATTCTAGAAATAGTCTCTGCCACTGTAGAGTGGAATACAAGAAGTATATATATTAAAAGAGGAATTATGGTTTGGGAAGAAATTCTTATGAGTGATCTAAACCAGTAGTGAGAATATATATGTAAAGACAAGAGTCATAGCTCAGATGACTGTCTCCAAAAGCTAATTGAGCAAGAGCTTTCTCTTCTGCTTTAGGTAAACAAAACTATCAAACTGGCAATAATTGTGTACTGAGTATCACGGTAGCTTCTCAGTGAAGAACATGGTAGGAATTTTTGTAGCCTGAAGAAACAATAGCCTAGGAGGATCATTGGATTAAGGTTTAGTTGTTCACTGGGGTTTACTATCCTAACACTTGATGAGATGGTTAGAAAGACAACTTGATTTAAAGGAGCACTCAAATTGAGCCTTTTGGAGCAACATGTTGCACTGCCATTTTCTGTTACATACATCACATTACAAAATAAGTAATTGTATTTCTTAAAAGCCATGCTTAATAGTTTCTCTCGCTCCACATTTTTGTTGTCATGGCAACAAGCATAGAAGGCCCAATGATTGACCAGTCATTTGAAATTAAGGAAAGAAGCACTGATATGAGCTTGTCTGTTTTCCCTTGCCTGAGAAGAAGCAGTCAGAAGTCCATGAAATCAGATCCTATTAACACGAACTTCTCCCAGATTTTTGTAACTCAGTTATTTTCATACTTCAAGATCTTCTGCCAAAACAGATGTGAAATTTTCCATGTGGCTCTTGTTTGTAACATATAGGACCCTTTTCATCATATCTGTAGAATCACTTTTTCTCTTACTCTCTCTCCTTCATTTATGTCTAATGAGCAGCTTCATTTATTGCTTTCCATATATTTTATCATTAATGATTCTACTGTGATGGAATATCTATATATCAGTAGATCATTGTAAATTTCATGTTCTGCAGTGTAAGGAATTACAAACAGCTATGCCTTGAACACAATGGCAGCAGCATCTAAACCCCATTCTTGGAGAACTTCCTGGAGAAATCCATCATGAATTTTGGATTCTAACATGTTAGTCATCTTGGAGTTTCTGCCTATGGTACATGGTAAACTTAAAGTCTGTTTATGTTATAAGCCACGACAACGAAAACATATGGTGTAATAACTGTATTTTCCTCTAATTTGATGTTGGGGTCTCTGTCTCTGGAGAGAGGCTATGAACTCTATCCCTGCCTTGACGGGGCTCCAGGAATTTGGTCATGGATGCTTCCAGTATGCCTTTCACTGGATACTTATTATCCAGGCAGGTGGCCCAATGCCTATGTGTCTGACCTGTGACCAGGTGCTCCTCTCAAAGGAAACTTGTATATACTGGCAGGGATCTTCCTGGGTCTTGTCTGATCTACGTCCAGTTTATTCCTACCAAAATAGCCACTCTCCAGGAAAGCCCTAACCAGGACAGGAGTTAGGTTCTCTTTATATCAGTCAGGTGAGACACGGAAGAGGGAACTCAACAAAACACTTAAAACAACAGAAGCGGCCGGGCGCGGTAGCTCACGCCTGTAATCCCAGCACTTTGGGAGGTCGAGACGGGTGGATCACGAGGTCAGGAGATCGAGACCATCCTGGCTAACACGGTGAAACCCCGTCTCTACTAAAAAATACAAAAAACTAGCCGGGCGACGTGGCGGCGGCCTGTAGTCCCAGCTACTGGGGAGGCTGAGGCAGGAGAATGGCGTGAACCCGGGAGGCGGAGCTTGCAGTGAGCTGAGATCCGGGCCACTGCACTCCAGCCCGGGCGACAGAGCGAGACTCCGTCTCAAACAACAACAACAACAACAAAACAACAACAACAACAGAAGCTGCTTATTATTTACAGCTCCCAGAAAGTAAAGAACAGCATAACTCGTAGGACCAATGGGGCGCNGTAAATATATTATATTTATATCTTTTTTTTTTTAACATAGTCTCACTCTGTCACCAAGGCTGCAGTGCAGTGGCGCCATCTCAGCTTACTGCAACCTCCGCCTCTGGGGTTCAAGCAATTCTCCTGTTTCAGCATCCCAAGAAGTTGGGACTATGGGCACCTGCCACCACGCCTTGCTAATGTTTCTATTGTTTTCAGTAGAAAAGGGGTTTCACCTTGTTGGTCAGGCTGGTCTCAAACTCCTGACCTCTGGTGATCCAACCACCTCAGCTCAAAGTGCTGGGATTAAAGGCATGAGTCACCATGCCTGGCCTTATTCTGGCTTTATAGAAACAGAATACATACATAAAACCGATTGCAAGCTTTTCTTTATTTTAATGCTGTTTTAAAGTATAGTTTCTATCAAGTTGGGATCATCTCTTCCTTCAGGGAGTGTAAAACCCATCTGTAAACCCACCAGGACCTGATATATTTTCTTCTTGGCAGGGCAATAAAGCACTTAATCAACCTCTGTATGTTTTAAATTATTTTTTATTGAAAACTGCACTGAATGCTAAATGTCCACCTTGCAATAAACAAATATAGTAATGGTAACTCACACTAAAACAAAATATACTACTGATAGCCATTATTTTCTGTTTAGAACAATTTTAAAGTTTTCTTTTGTCAGTAAAATAGGAATGTACCTATACAAAGGCTCAAAATAGGCCATCTTTTAAATAAAAGACAATGACTCCCGAAAGACTATGAATGGAACATGTAACTAGTTGATAGAAATCTAATAGGATTTGTTAAAATCAATCATATCTAATACATCTGAAGTGTTCTCGTGTAAAATATCACGTGAAGAAGGCTTTATTAATGTCTAAAAAAAGTTGGTTTGTTCATAGACAATCTGACGAGTTACCATAAAAGTCTTTCCCGAGAAATAAGGAAATGCAGCATTATTCTTCTTGAACCTTTTAGCTCAAGATTTTCCACTCAGTAAAATAGCAGAGGATCTGAAACTGAGAAAGTATATCTGAGTACAAACAGCTTGTGAAACGTAATACTTTTTTTTTTCACATAATCGGAAGGTTTTACTGAGCTTACAACCAACTTGCCGGCTCAGTATGCAGTTCAGGTGTGAGATACTTCTCTGTACAGAAGCCGGTACTGGCTTCAATCCTATGCGTGCAGGTGTCTACCACAGGCAAACAGTTCTCTCCCCATTTTGTAGTCATGTGATCTTCCTCTTAGCAAAAGAGGTAACTAGCCTCTGTAGACAGATGGGGATTTCCTCTTAGTATTTTTTATTTTGATGTTTGAACTCTTGACGCAACATTCTGGAGCAGGGTGTTCAGGACCTGCTGTGGCCAAAGGGCTGATAAAGGAAAAGCTCTATTTATTCTTGGTGATTAAGATGAAAACTTAAGACACGATGACAGAAGTAGGTCGTCAATAAATCACATCCTATTCTTTCAGCACTTCCGTAAGCAGATGACATCCAGGTTTTAGCTCTTGTAGTTTTAATACTGCAACATCAATAATGCATATGTCCAGAATCAGTTAAAAGACCGTCAGATTCATTTTCTCCGAGTTCATCAATTTTCCACTATCTCTTGGCCCCAAGTGTATCTGAATGATTACCTTCCGACATGCTCTGCTATTGCTCGCTGGGGTGCTCTCGAATGTCCCCGTGTTTTGTGGGCTGGTTGGGAGAGGGAGCTTGGGAAGGATGCGGCACTGTGGGGAGGTTGTGAGTCACTGGGATGCCTCCAGGGATGATCCCTTCCAAGGCTGCAGGAAGTTCTCCTGGAGCCACGCCCATGCCTGGCGGATATCTGTATGTGGCACTATTGAGCTTGGGATGAATTGCTTGCTGGCCTATTACTGACCAAGGCACTGATGTGACAAAAAAATTCCTTGTTCACACAGTTTCTTAAGTTTTCTGGGATGCGACCTATGATGGTTCGGCGGATCTCGGTGGCAGCCGCCTCCGCTGGCTGTACCTACCAGGTTGCATGAGGAGTGCAGATGAGATTCTGCGCATCCTTCAACGAACCCTGAGCAAAGCTAAAGGGCTCCAACTGGTGCACGTCGAGAGCTGCCCTCTTATCTTGCCATCATTGAGGGCCTGTGCTAAGGCTTTCTCTTCCACCAGGCCACCACGGGCTGCGTTCACAAGGAATGCTCCCTGCCTCATCTGGTTTATAGTCATAGTCATTGATGAGGTGGTGGTTATGTTTGTTGAGCTTGCAGGGCAAGGAGACGCAGTCACTGACACAGCAAATCCTGCAGGGTGTAGACGCCCAGGGACCGCTCTATCCCATCCTGCAATAAGGGTCATAAAATATGACGCTGAATCCAAAGGCCTTGGCTCGAACTGCAACCGCCTGCCCTGTGCTACCAAAGCCAATGAGGCCCCAGCGTCTCTCCACCGATGCGAGCCCCTCCCGAGGCCACCTCTCGGATCTGCTCCATGCTCTAACACACGTGCCTTCCGGGATGCCTGGTACAGTCACGTGTTCCTCCGGTACAGACTGAGGATGTGGCAGATGGTTGAGTTGGCTGTCTCTCACACAACTGCGGACGGGATGTTGCACACAGCAATCCCGAGCTCGCCCGCAGACTTGATTCGGCCACATTGTCGTAGTCACTGCCTATCTGCACAATCACTCTCAGGGCCTTGAACTTCTCCAGGTCCTCCCTGGTGCGGGTGACGGTGTGGTACCTCATGGCATCCACGGCTTCACGTAAAACCATCTCGTGGATCTCTTGCGTGGAGTGCGCATCACAGAAGGCCATGGTGGCCAGGTTCTTTGGGATGGGCATCTCCACGGTGCAGTCGCACAGTCCAGCAGCGACACCCGGGGCGGGGATGGAGTGCAGGGGACCGTTCATGACCTGGGGCGGATACATTCACAGATTCGGTGCACTCGCTGTCTCTTAACTTTGTGCTTATCCACACTGGCCATTCTTTATGGAACTTTGCAACTCAGATCAAAAGGCAAGGCAGTCCTCTAAGAACTTGGGGACCTCGCAGGAGTCTGCGCGCATGACGCCACTATGAACCCAATATAAATCTGTCCACAAACTCTGTAGGTCACACTATGGGCTGTACGTCTTTTAAGCAAATACGGCTTCATTCATTCAAAACCATTTAAGGTGATGAAACCCATTTGCTTGCAACTGGGCCACCATTGCTCATTCAATCAACGAACCTCACTGCCACCCCAGGTATGGAGCTCATGGAGTCCGCGATGGCCAGGGATAGAGGCGGCTCTGGCCCGGTGCTGCCAGGTCCCTGCCCCTGCTCCGAGCCATTGGCTCCGGGCTGGGGCCCACCCCGGTGTCCCGTGTGGTCTCGCAGCTCCTCCCCTGCTGGGGTCCCACTGACCAGAGGGGCGCCAGAGACCCCGCTGGCATGAGGGGACGTCTGGCTGGACCCCGCCACCCTGGGTCCGAGCTGGCCGGTCCAGCACCATGTTTTTTACTTTCTTCTAATTTTCTTTTCTTCTTGAGAAAATTATGGTAAAATGCTTTTAAAATTACTGGCATTCTTTTTTTTTTTTTTCTTTGAATTTTATTATAATATAAAAAATCACGGCCGGGCACGGTGACTCACGCCTGCAATCCCAGCACTTTGGGACTTCGAGGCGGGCGGGTCACCTGAGGTTGGAGTTCGAGACCAGCCCGACCAACATGGAGAAACGTTGTCTCTACTAAAATACACAAAATTAGCCAGGCGCAGTGGCGGGCGCTTTAATCTCAGCTACTCAGGAGGCTGAGGCAGAAGAATCGCTTGAAACCGGGAGGCAGAGTTTGCAGTGAGCCGAGATGGTGCCATTGCACTCCAGCCTGGGCAAAAGAGCAAAACTCCATCTCAAATAAATAAATAAATAAATAAATAAATAAATAAATAAATAACTTTAAATATATTTAGAATCTGTATTTGAGGCACCTTNGTGTAAGGAATTACAAACAGCTATGCCTTGAACACAATGGCAGCAGCATCTAAACCCCATTCTTGGAGAACTTCCTGGAGAAATCCATCATGAATTTTTGGATTCTAACATGTTAGTCATCTTGGAGTTTCTGCCTATGGTACATGGTAAACTTAAAGTCTGTTTATGTTATAAGCCACGACAACGAAAACATATGGTGTAATAACTGTATTTTCCTCTAATTTGATGTTGGGGTCTCTGTCTCTGGAGAGAGGCTATGAACTCTATCCCTGCCTTGACGGGGCTCCAGGAATTTGGTCATGGATGCTTCCAGTATGCCTTTCACTGGATACTTATTATCCAGGCAGGTGGCCCAATGCCTATGTGTCTGACCTGTGACCAGGTGCTCCTCTCAAAGGAAACTTGTATATACTGGCAGGGATCTTCCTGGGTCTTGTCTGATCTACGTCCAGTTTATTCCTACCAAAATAGCCACTCTCCAGGAAAGCCCTAACCAGGACAGGAGTTAGGTTCTCTTTATATCAGTCAGGTGAGACACGGAAGAGGGAACTCAACAAAACACTTAAAACAACAGAAGCGGCCGGGCGCGGTAGCTCACGCCTGTAATCCCAGCACTTTGGGAGGTCGAGACGGGTGGATCACGAGGTCAGGAGATCGAGACCATCCTGGCTAACACGGTGAAACCCCGTCTCTACTAAAAAATACAAAAAACTAGCCGGGCGACGTGGCGGGCGCCTGTAGTCCCAGCTACTGGGGAGGCTGAGGCAGGAGAATGGCGTGAACCCGGGAGGCGGAGCTTGCAGTGAGCTGAGATCCGGGCCACTGCACTCCAGCCCGGGCGACAGAGCGAGACTCCGTCTCAAACAACAACAACAACAACAAAACAACAACAACAACAGAAGCTGCTTATTATTTACAGCTCCCAGAAAGTAAAGAACAGCATAACTCGTAGGACCAATGGGGCGCAAGCAGGGCCATCAGGGACATGCCTGTTGAACCACCAGGTGGAAAGAGAGAGAGAAAGAGTGAGGGTCCTGTGGGCTAAAGCCTTTACTGGGGTCCTGGGCATTACCCAAGCAGGTTTCCCTCAGGGACTTCCAATTGGTGGGTTTATAACAAGCAGGCATGTGTTCTCTGGAGTAATGTTGTGACTGAGACGTGGTCACTGTGGCATATCTGTGCAACCCTCACTGAGCGTGGGGGTCAGTGAGGTTGAATCCTGCTGTCCCATAGGGAAGTGGTCACCAGGAGGCAGTTGTGTAAGGCGGATATCTGTATCAGTCACATTGAAAAACTGGGAGGTGGTGGAGAACTAGAAATTGTCGAGGGTGGAGAAGACCTGCCTCTGGCATGAGAAAGTGAAACTTACATTTAAAATCGATGCTGAGGCCATATAAAATTACAGAAATTCACTATAAGCATGGCGAATCCCCACACTTCAGTAACATAGCAGCAGGATGATATATTTGAAATACTTACTGAAATATGTTATTTTGTAAATTTTG
Organism: Rhinopithecus bieti; assembly: GCF_001698545.2. NCBI lineage: Eukaryota > Metazoa > Chordata > Mammalia > Primates > Cercopithecidae > Rhinopithecus > Rhinopithecus bieti. Next base: position 1,059,204 of record NW_016804196.1, on the reverse strand, counting down.
GTGTCTCTAGTTAACCCTCTAACCATTGAATTAAGTCATTATATTACTTCAGAGAGAGGGTGAGTGCAACCTAGGACAAAGTAGTCACTACTATGAATTTTCCAAAGTGCTTTTTATTTAAATTTAAAAATTAATGAAATTTACTTTGTGGAGTACAGTTCTATGGGCTTTGACACAGACATAGAGTAATGTATCTGTCACCCCAATCCTGATACAGAATAGTTCCATCATCCCCCAAATTCCTTCAGGCTGGTCCTTTAGATACAACCATTTACCCTCAACCCCTAGCTCCGGGAATCCACTTATCTGATACCTGTTCCTATAACTTTGCCTTTTCCAGAATGTCATATAATGTAATCAGACCGTATGTAATTGCTCACATCTAATTATTTCACTTAGTAAAATGCATTTGAGAGTCATCCATGTTGTTCCAGCAATCAACAGTCTGTCCTGCTGAGAGTATACAATGGCATATGTACCACAGTTTGATTATCCTTTTACTGGTTGAAGAATATTTGGGTTGTTTCCAGGTTTTCTGTGATAAGGAATAAAGCTATGATAAACTAACATTTGTGTACAGGATTTATATAAACATTGCTGTTTATTCCAATTAGCTAAATATCAAAAATGGGATTTCTGGGTCACATAGTAAGTATATGCTTAACTTCATAAGAAAAGGTCAAACTGCTTTCCAATAGAGCTTCACTATTTTGCACTCCCACCAGCAACATGTGAGAGTTACAATTGCTCTGCGTTCTTGTCAGTTCTTAGTATTGCCAGTTTATTTTTCATTCTACTAACTATGCAGTGAAATCTCATTGTGATTTTAATATGTTTTGAGCTAATTAATAAATACGTTGAGCATATTTTCATACTTTTATTGCTATCCATATGTCTTCTTTGATGAATCTGTTAAAAATAAGCATAGTTTCATACTCTTATTCATATCCATATGTCATCTTGGATGAATCAGTCAAAATCTTTTGCTTATTTGTAAACATCAGGTTGCTTATTTTCTTATTGTTGAGTTTTGAAAGTTCTTATGTAATCTGTAAACAAGTTTTTGTCAAAAACAGTATTTGCAAAATATTTTCTCCAGTAAGTGACTTGTCTTCTCATTTTCTGATGGTGTTTTCTTACTTTTATCTTTTTTTCTAACAGTGTTTTCACAGAGTTGAAGTTTTAATTTTATGAAGCCTAAATCTGGGGAGATTCTATTAAGAATTTTTTTTGTCTGACCTAGAGTCTTTTTTTTCCTAGATTTTCTTCTAAAAGTTTTATAATTCTTTATTTTCACTTAGATTTATGACCCATTTGAGTTCATTTTTGCACACTTTGTGAGATATGGATCAAGATCTCTTTTTGGGCACCTCTTATTTCTCAATTAATTTATCTTTGAATCTTTGTCAAAAGTTAATTTACTATACTTGTGTAGGTTTATTTCTAGACTGTATATTCTTCTCCAGTGATACAAGCACCTATCCTTTTGAAAGTATCCTTTTGCCTTGGTTACTGTAGCTTTATGGGAAGTCTTGCAATGGGATACCATGAATTCAGTCCAAGTACTTTCAGTTGGCAGTAATTATACAATTCAAAGAAGTCTGGAGTACTCAAGGTATAGAATTGATAGTATGGACCAAAAAGTCTAAAATAAAGTTAGGTCATGTTACAAAAAAGGGCAGAAACAAACTTCCTCTGGGCCAGGGGATGGGCTGTAAAAGGGATTGAAAATGAGTAAAGCTCAGACACAGAAGAATCGACCAATACCTTATCTACCACAAACTAGGATAAAACTGAAGGTAGAATGGTGAGTGGAGAGAACAGAAAAATCCCGACTGGCCTGGTGGAAGGGCCCAAAAACCAAAGTGTTGTGCATTTTCTTGTGTTTTAAATCTTGGTTTTAAAACCAGCACCCCTAGTGTGGTGTGAGGAAAGCAGCTGAGACTTCCGAAGAGGTCTGTGGAAGTGTTGAATGACCCAAGGACACAGCATGAGGAGTTCTCCAATAATTGGAGGCACATTCAAGTGAAGGCATTCACATTACTTGCCAGTGCAAAACAGAGGGGTTCCAGTTATACAGAATGAGCAGAGTCTAAATTATTTGCTTTCCACTGCCCCCAAAGCAGTGTGATTAAATATTATTTCTACCTCTAATGGGAGTACCCTCAGAATAAATATGAAAAGAAAGAAAATGGATGTAGAATCCTAGGATAATTAGTTTTTACTTGGAAGAGGCAAAATTACTTTACATTTTCAAGCTTACATTATTTGCTAATGTAAAAAATAAGATACCAAAGTTAAAATATAAGAATGTTAAATGAATTACATCGTGCAACACAAGTTTCTGACTATGAAATTTCATACTTAATAAAATATTATGTCTAGATAATCTATGATAATTGATAATAAGAAAGGAGATGGCAGTGGTTAACATGGAATATGTCCGAATATGTCCTTTTTTTTTTTTGAAACAAGTCTCCTCTGTCACTCAGGCTGGAGTTCTGTAGTATAATCAAAGCTCATTGTAACCTCAAATTTCTGGGCGCAAGTAATCCTTCTGCCTCAGCATCTCCAGCGGCTGAGACTGCAGGCGTGCACACCCACACCCAGTTTTTTTTTTTTTTTTTTTTTTTTTTTAACTATTGTTACTTTTTGTAGAGACAGGATATCATTATGTTGCTCAGGTTGGTCTCAAACTCCTGGCCTCAAGCAGTCCTCCTGCATAGTTCAATTTTGTAGTTAGCTAAAATGGCAGTACAGAAAAAAGACCAAGTACTTAAAAGTATGTAAAAAAGACAAAACAAATAAAACAAAGTGGTTTATTTACCATGCCTATATGTGAACACTAGCATACAGATTTCCTATTAACAAAAATGTTATCTTTTATAGAGTAATTAAGAAGCGGGTTTCCTGGATCATGTTGAACTTTATAAAAAATTGCCAAACCATTTTACAGTGGCTGGACGATTTTAAATTCCCAAGCAAAGCATGAGCGTTCCCATTGCTTTATATCTTTTCTGACACTTGAAATTTTTAGTCCTTTTTATTTCAGTTCTTCTAATATGTGTCAGGTGGTATCCCATAATGGCGTTAATCTGATTTTACCTAATGGCCTTTTAAAAATTTTTTTCAAGAACTAGAGAAGACTGAACATTTTTATTTGTGGAATATTGGGAACAACAGAAGGTTCTTGAGCAGATAATAGGATATAGCATATACATCGATGTCAAGACAAGTTTCAATTTGTGCTTTCTTCAGCTCCCATTACAAATAGTCTCTTTAGTTAAAGTTTGCTGACACATCCCAGAATTTGGCATAATCCTTTCCTGTCTTGGCTCAAATCAAAATAATCTGTGAAGGTTTTAAGTGACTGAGCTGCTGGGATCAGTGCAGGATCTACTGACATGGGTTCTCCAGGGCTTTGCCATGCTTGATGTTTTTGCAAAGACTCCCATTGCAGAGGCAGAATTGGCAACAGTAGTTAGAATATGAACTTTGTTTCATAAGAAAATGTTTAAAGAATTTTTCTTAAATAACCGTTGTGTTGCAGTATAATTTACTGTTATAACACTCACCTTTTTAAAGCGCACAATTACTGGTTTCTAATTTATTCAAAAAGCTGTGCAATCATCATCTTTATCTAATTTTACAGCACTTTCTTCATCACCAAAAGAAACTCTGTACTTATTAGCAGCCATTCCCCATTCTCCCCTAGCCCCAAGCACCTGAATACACTAATGCTCTTCCTGTATTTATGGATTTGCCTATTCTGGACATTTCAAAAGCATATAAGATGTGAACTTTTGTGCTTGGCTTTTATCACTTGGCGTACTGCTTTCAAGGTTTATACATGTTGTAACATGTATCAATACTCTATTCCTTTCTATTGCCAAGTACGATCCACATTACTATACCACATTTTGCTTATTCATTCATCAGTTGATGGAAATTTGATTTTTTCCCACTGTTTGGCTATTATGAATAATGCTGGTATAAACATTCATGTCCATGTTTTTATGTGGACATAAGTTTTTATTTATTTTGGAAGTGGAGTAACTGAGAGTGGAGTTTCGGAGTCATATGGCAACTCTGTGTTTAACATTTTGATGAAATGCCAACTGATTTTTCAAAGTCACCGCACCATTTTATTTCTCTGCCCCAAATATAGGAGGGTTCCAGTTTCTTCTACATTCTCATAAACACTTGATACTGTTTGTCTTTTTTATTTTAATTATCCTAATGCTTGTGAAGTGATATCTTATTGTGGTTTTGATTTGCATTTCCTTAACGGTAATGATGTTGATCATCTTTTCCTGTGCTTATCTTGTGTATCTTCTTTGGAGAAATGTTTGGTCAAATGACTTTCAAATCCTTGTCAAATTGTACCCAAAAATCGTAGCTGGGATTTTGATAGGAACTCTGTTGTGTCTGTAGATTAATTTATTTGGAGAGTACAGAATTTTCAAGAAATTTGTCTTCTGATAATGAACATGGATTTATTTCTGTTTCCTTAGGTCTTTAATTTATTTCAGTGATGTCTTGCAGTTTATTGTGTGCTTGTTTGAACTTCTTTTGTTAAATTTATTGCAATTAATTTTATTGTTTTTGGTGCTATTGTAAATAGATTCTTAATTCCACTTTCAGACCACTAACTATGAGTGTTTAGAAATTAAATTGATTTTTGTATTTTGATTTTGTATTGCTTTTCAATACTTTTAAATCTTTAGTCTTTATTTGAACAAGTATTTCCTTCAGTAGGTCTGAATTCCAAGCTTCTGTTTGAACTAAGATAATATTATACAAAGAATTATGAGATTAAGAAAACAATAATTAGTTCTTTTGACTATGATGTCTGCAATACTTTGACATAGAGTTTTCCTGTGCCAAATTTAGATTACCTAAGTATGTAACACATGTACTGTTCTAAAGAAGGAGAAACAGCCTAAATTTCTATGATTTTTATAGTAAGTTCTAAATGTAACAAGTAATAACATTTAGCCAGGTCCCTTAAAGCCACTCTTACTTACTTAGACATGATCACATTTATTTGTGTGCATTTTTGTAAGGATGTGTAAATGTGTGAATCGATCAATAAGTAATATAACTTCTCTTGGTCCCTTCTCCAGGTCCTAGCCTGAGTCCCTCCTTGCTCAATGAGGAGTCTAAAGACCTTTCATGGCTTTGGAGTTACAGGGTGAAAGGTAAGCATAAAATCAAAAGCAGAATAATGCAGAATTGTGCCTCTTTTATGAGGCAGAAAATCACAGAACTATTAGTCATTTTGGAAATCAAGAAAAAGTATAGGCCACATTTAATAAAGCTATAAAATATCCTTCCATAATTGGCATTTTCACATATTTTCATCTTATTTCTTGGTAGCATTTAACTGTTCAATACAGAGTTATTGTAACAAAAATTCAGCACTGTTGAACTGTCACAGTAAATCATCTGTTCAAAGGAAAATTTAATTTATAACAGTTCTGAATGTACTTGTTGTAATTATGCAATAATCCATAGGATTTTTGAAAGACTGAATAATGTTGATTTTCAAAGTTATCCATAAATCACTGAAGTGGAGTGCATGTGCTATAAAGTTAACGATGTTGAATGAGGTTATAGCACTTTTAATTATGTCAATTATTCCCTGAGATGTGTGATCTGGGCAAAGATAATTAACATAAAGTCTGCACTATGTCCTCCCAGCTCTTGACTAAGCAAAGGATAATTTGGATACAGCTTCACTTCCATTTCTATTTAGCTCTAAATGATTTGAGGGATGAGAATAAGAGAACTGAGACTTGGAACTACTGAGTGTACTATCTGTGAAAGATTGAATGTGTCATAAAATGCTACCACGGCACAGCAGTGGTAACATGGCCCCAAACAGAATTTCAGCGTTGCCAGGAGAGAATCTCAAAGCTAATAGTTCAATTACTGTTTGTATTGTGAGCTCTCTGCTGCAGATGATTTGGTCTGCCTGGGAACACAGGACCCAGCTCAGCAAATGTAACATCCATCGTTTTGATCCAAATGTATTTCTTGCTGTCTCCAAAACCTTCCAGTCTCTCATAGATTTCTCCAAATATCTCTTTATATTGGTAAATACAGGGAGTAGGATGCACAAAAAAATGACCTTTATTTTTACTGTTAGAAAGGTAGACACTGAGTTTACAGGATATGTTAATGCAGGCAGGCAACTTGACTCTGAATCAAAAATAATTCATGGCTAAAATTCTTATAAAATTTCTTTACTTGACAAAAATATGTCCCTTCCTCCTAGATTAATATCACATTTTCTGATGAACTCTGGTCATTTTATCACAGAAGTGACATTCTTTGCACTTTAGAAACAAAATTATAGAACCTAGAACCAAAGTATAATTTTAAAATGTCTATTTTTTTAGTTTTGTTGAATTATTTGAAACATGTTTCATTCAAGTGACAAATTCATAATCTTCAACAAATTCATAATCTTCATATTTTACAATATA